>NW_007247763.1:270740-279240 GCF_000164805.1 Carlito syrichta | reverse complement strand
TAAATCAAAAAATCAGCCGGGCGTGGTAGCGCACACCTGTAATTCCGGCTACTCGGAAGGTTGAGGATAAGGATTGCCAGAGCCCAGCAGGTGAGATTGCAGTGGCCGGGAGCGGCCACTGCACTCTAGTCTGGGCAACAGAGTGAGACTCTAACTCAAAAAAAAAAAAAAAAAAAAAAAAGATTAGTATACTTATTTGACTTTTCAGAATTCCTTTTGCTTCCCAAATATATAATTCTCAAGAATAATAAATATATTTCAATCTACTTAGAAATAACTAATGACTAGTGAATCATGCAAGTAGTTTATCAAAATTCATCATACCCACAGGATATAAAGAATTGGGGAACTAATTTTTTTTTATTGGGATATATTTGCTTATCTGATTGTCTTTAATTTATGCATCAGCTACACCCTCATACATTAACATTTCTATATAAAAAAAGTTACATTTGTATTGCTTTCTTGTTGTTTAACCAAATGCCTTCTTTTGTTCAAAGATGGGTGGAACAGGACCCTAAGGAAATTCTGCATTCTGTCTATGAGTGTATAGAGAAAACATGCGAGAAACTTGGACAGCTCAATATTGATATTTCCAACATAAAAGGTATTTTTAACAGAATATTTTACTCAAGTGGTATGAATCTCTCACTCAAATTCACTAATGCATTCTTTCAGCTTATAATTGAGTGCCTGCACAGTGCCAAGCATTTCTGTGAGAACCTGAGGATATAACACTTAACAGGAAGATTTAAGCCCCTATTCTCATGGAGCTTTTATTTTGGTGGGCGTGAAATAAACAATTAAGAGCAGATAAATAAAATTTCAGATACTAATAAGTTCCATGTAAAAAATAAAAACCGAGTGATAATGGGATATGGTGGGATGTGCCTAGAAGGGCTTACTTTAGAGTAGGTGGCTAGGGAAGGCCTTTCTGAGGATGTGAACTTTTTCTGAGAACTCAAAGGTCACGCCAGTCATGCAACTATATGGGAGAAGAGTGTTTGAGGAAAAGGGACTTGCCGCAGTGGCTCCCAGTACTTTGGGAGGCTGAGGCAGGAGTTCAAGACCAGCATGGGCAACATAGTGAGACCTCATCTCTACAAAAAATACAAAAAAACTTAGACAGGCATGGTGGCATATGTCTGTAGTCCCAGCTACTGAGGGGATGGGGCATGAGGTAGAAGAATCGCTTGAGCCCAGGAGGCCAAGTCTGCTGTAAGCTGGGAAATTGCCACTCCACCCAGGATGACAGAGTGAGATCCTGTCTCAAAAAAAAAAAAAAGAAAGAAAGAAAAGAAGAGTATTTGCGGAAGCAGTACATGCAAAGACCCTGAGGTAGGAAAAAGCTTGGGAATTCCTAGATCAGAAAGAAGACCAGTATGTCTAAAGAAGAGAGTAAAAGCAGGTTGAGCAAGGATGAGAGTGGGTACAGGGTTTCAGGAGGAGTTAAATTAGGGAAGTGGGCAGGGTCTTGTTGGCCATAGTTAGGATTTGGGATATTATTCTTAGTACCATAGGGAGACATGAGAAAGTTTTAAGCATTTTATTAGAGTTGTAGGGTACAAGTGAGAATTTACTGCATAAGTAGGCTGCATGCAGGTAAAGTTTGGGCTTCTAGCTTTCCCTCTCTCCCCCGATAGTGGACCACTCGGTACCCAGTGTGTTGCCACGTGCCCTCCTCTCTCCTTCCTCCCTCCCTCTTCTAGCAGTGACTACTATCTGCTGATCCCACCCTTGTGCTAGTGTGACCAATGATCAGGTCTGTTTATGGGTGAGAACATGCAGTATTCAATTCTTTGTTTCTGTGATGGTTCACTTAGTATTATGGTCTCCAATTCCATCCAATTTGCTGTGAAGTCCAGGATTTTGTTCTTCCTTATGGCTGCGTGATATTCCATCATGTATATGTATCACATTTTCTTTATCCTGTTCACCTTCCATGGACCTCTGGGTTGGTTCCATGTTTTTACTATTGTGAATAGTGCTGCAATAAACATGAGTGTACAGGTGTCCTTTTGGTAGAGTGATTTATGTTCCTCAGAGTATATTCCCAGAAGAGGAATTGCTGGATCGTATGAACGCTTTTGTTTTTTTTGAGTTGGAGTCTCACTCTGTCACCCAGACTGGAGTGCAGTGGCTGCTCCCAGCCACTGCAGCCTCAACCTGCTCGGTCCCGGCGATCCTTCCGCCTCAGCCTTTCAAGTAGCCGGAACTATGGGCGTGCGCTACCACACCCGGCTAATTTTTTTTTTTTTTTTTTTTTATTGTAGAGACGAGGTCTCACCATGTTGCCAGGGTTGGTCTCGAACCTGCGGGCTTAGGCAATTCACTCACCTCGACCTCCCAAAGTACTGGGATGACAGGCTGAGCCACCGAGCCTGGCCCATATGAACTCTTAATGACTTGCAGTTTAAAAACAACTTAATCACTGCTCTGTGGAGAGTGGATGGTAAAGGCACAAGTGTGGACACAGGGAGACCTATGTGGAGGCTGCTGTGGAAGTCCTGAGAGAAGATGGTGACTTGATCAATAGTGATAGCAGTGGGGGTGGGAAGAAAGGGCCAGAACTTGCTGATGGATTGGATGTCAGGGTAGTAGAGAGAATAGTGGGATGGGGGAAAGAGATGGGGGTACTTAGGTTTTTGTTGGTGCTCCTAGATAGATGGAGATGCCTTTTACTATGGAGAGAAAGACTAGAGGAAGGAACGAGTTAGGGGAAGGATGTTTGGAATCAAATACTTCACTTGTAAAATTTCCCTGAAATAATTGCTTGAGAGTGTTAGATTATTACAGATCTCTCTATGAGGTCCTAGTAGTTTTAATATCTAATCTATGCTTAGCTTTTCATCCTTCATATAGGAAGAAAAAAAAATAACTCAGCACCCAAGATGGATACAATATCATAAATGGTGGAAGCATAATATGGAAATTGCTGTTCCTTTGTAGTCTACATTTTTCAAGTTCATTATTCAAGGGCTGTTTGTGTTTTCCTTGGTAGTTTAACTATAGAGGTAATCATCAGTTAGTGGTAGTACCTTGATATACATCATCTTGGCTCTGAGACTACTCCTATTTGTATAAATAAAAACTCACTTTAAGAAAAGGTTATACATAATCAAAATCATTCATTCAGCAAACCCATGTAGTACCTACTATGTGAGGTATGCTAGGGATACAATGGAACACAGTCATGCAACTGATGGTCAAGTGGGGAAACTTGTTAATCCAATAATCACAAATAAATGGAAAATCAATGAAAGTATTATTATTTCTGTTATTGTAGATTTTTAAAAGAAATAGGTATCTAGGTACAATCTGATATTTTATTAACAATTTTAATATAATGCACCTATTAATTTGACCTTTCTTTTATTCAAAGTGAAAGGGCTTCAAACTTCATTTAGAGTAACAGTCACCAAATTTTAGATGAATTGCTTATCAAAGTGATTTTTTCTTCTTTATTTTATTTTAAAGATATGGGGTACAAGTCAGGATTAGGTACATAATTGGTCAACATGCTGGTGAAGTTTGGGCTTCCCATTTGTCCTCACTTAACCTTGTTTAGAATCAGGTACACTTGGTGATGCTATGTGTCCTACCCCCCTGTCAGTGTCTACTACTGCCAATCCATCTCTTGTGATATTGTGATAAATGTTCAGGACCCACTTATGCGCGAGAAAATGTGGTATTCATATTCGGTGATCTATCACAGAAACAAAGAACTGAATAAAAAGTGATTGTTGTTGATCGTTTCCTTGAGCTGCTCTCACGGTCTAAATGGTGCAAACAAATGATAGGCATTCAATAGTACACTCTGTTGCCAAAATTCATTACCAAAGACAGAGATAATTCAGGCAATTTAAAGGTGTGCTCAGAATGTGGAGTAGGGTGATTGCCCATGGCTTTGACACTGTTATACCTCTTTTACAGGTAAGGGAGGCTGTGATGTGCTGGCCTTCTGGATCCATTTGGGTGCCATCCCATTTCTTCTTGTTTTTGTGGGTATATGTGAAGATGACACACAATTCCTGCCCAAGTGACTTGTCTTCTACTTGTACAAACTGGTCTGTAAGAATTGAATAGGTAGCTTCATTTCTCTATACTCCTCTATGTCTGGCCAGCACATCTTTCTCTACAACTGTCAGCCTATGACCAAGGACAAGAACATTCCACAAGTGCTTCCCTACCAGGCCAGTTGTGCTAACGTTTTTTCCCTAAATAACTTATCCAAGTGACATTGCCAAGGGCCAATCTTTTGCTTGGCTGTATAGAACAAATGGTAAAGGCTCTTCAGTCACCTAGACCAGCTCCCTCTAGTTGCAAATAAGGGAAGGGAACTTATTGCAGGTTATGTAGCCATTGAGTGGTGGATAGCATTAAAGCACAGCTCCCTTGACTCCTAGACCAGTGCTCCTTTTCCTGAGCCACACTGATGATAATCTCTCAAACCACATCAATTTTTACTTCCTTGTGGCAAGTAAATTAACTTTTCCAGCTAAAGAATGATGTCTTTTATAGTCGTACCTGACCACAATAAGGATTCATCATGTCTGGTTATTGTATTTCTTTTGCAAATTTCCATTTCATTGGTTTCAGTTGTTCTCATCTGTCAGAAAGTTTGTTGATTTCAGGTTACTATGAACAATGCCTCCAAACTTAAAATTCACTCTCCAGCTGAGCCACGCACACTAGCCCCAGACATGTAAATAGGCTGTATCTTTTCTTCCTGACGGAGTCGGTCAACTCTGTTTGCCTGCTACTGGACTTAAGGAGTTACAAAGTGTAAAAAATTACACCAGCAATACTCTTGGCCATCCTCTTTCATGTGATAGAAACAAAGCATAACATATACTGTTTCCAAGATGAGAGCATAAAATTCTCAGGGATTATATTCTCTTGTATCTAAAGAAGTATTTTGCTGTCAGAAAATAGGGAAACTCCCACAACCATTCCTCCACTGCCTTGTCCTACCCAGCATCTTCACACATATTTCTTTCACCTCTCAGTCTCCTACTCCCAGGGTCAGGGAAGCACCTTGCTTTCCAACAGTGGCCACATTTCGTTTGCAGTTGTTCTACTCATGTCAGATACACATCTCCCTGAACCTGCTTTCTTTCTTTTTTTTTTTTTGAGTTGGAGTCTCACTCTGTCACCCAGACTGGAGTGCAGTGGCCGCTCCCGGCCACCGCAGCCTCAACCTGCTGGGCTCCGGCGATCCTTCCACCTCAGCCTTCCAAGTAGCCGGAATTACAGGCATGCGCTGAGCCTGCTTTCTTAAAAGGCTTTATATCTCTTCCCACATGGCACTTTTAGTAGCCACAGCCTTCGTATTATTTTGCTCTGTATGTGCTTTAGATGTTTTAAAAAATATGTTCCAATTAAAATTATTTTAATTTTTTTTTTTTTTTAGTTGGAGTCTGTCGCCCAGGCTGGAGTGTAGTGGCACACTCATGGCCACCGCAACCTCGACCTGCTGGGCTCAGGTGATCCTCCTCAACCTTCCAAGTAGCTGGAACTACAGGCACATGCCACCACACACAGCTAATTTTTGATTTATTGTAGAGATGAGGCCTCACCAAGTTGCCCAGGCTGGTCTCAAACCCACGGGCTCAGGGAATCCTCTCACCTCGGCCTCCCAAATTGCTGGGATTATAGGCATGAGCCACCATGCCTGGCGATTTTAATTTTTTAAAAGGATGCTTGTGATCCATAATTCTACCAAGACAACAATTGGTAACATCTTGGAATATTACCAAAGGCTTTTTTTTCTAAGTATAATTTCTTAACTGTGATTATAACTTTGTACAATTTAAGCCAAATTTACTGGAAATTTTGAATGTAGCTTTTAAATAGTTTAATTTTACTACTAGCACTCAGTGTAGAGAAAAATACCTGCTAAGAAAGAATATGCAAGTGAAATATGAAGCTGCTAAATACAAGAGGAATACATTGGTTTTTATATATGATAATGATTATATCTGTAATTAAACAACTTTGAGGCAAAGAAATATATATTTTATGCATGTAACTTTCATATTTTCTTAAATGGTACAGATGAACTAGGGTGGAGAACTAAAAAACTTGAATCTGTTATTCTGAGAAGGAAGAAATTAAAATTAGGAACCAGTAGGAATGGCACATGTGCTGAGATTAGCAGTCAAAAAGTTTTCTTTGAAACACAAGGTAGAAATGACAAGAATTTAGAACATTGAGAAAGTTCAGAGGCATCGCATAAGACCTGTGTACGTTGGGGAGCAATAGGTAATAAAGATGTGTTTATGACTAGCAGAGAATTCTGGAAAGCTGTTTCACTGGACTTTGATTATCTGCAAGCAAAGCAGTTTTGCTTGGCGTGAAGGAATTGAATTAAGATAAAAGGGAAAGAAGGAGTAGTCAAGGAACTCATGACCAAAGAATCACATTGAATAGCTCCAGATTAGATCTTGAAAACACGTTAGAAAGAGCTAGTAAACTGGGCTCGGTGGCTCAGCCTGTAATCCTAGCACTTTGGGAGGCTGAGATGAGTGGATTGCTTGAGCCCACGGGTTCGAGACTCACCTGGGCAACTTGGCGAGACCGCATCTCTACAATAAATCAAAAATTAGCCGGGCGTGGTAGCGTGCACCTGTAGTTCCAGCTCTTTGGAAGGCTGAGGCGGAAGGATCGCCGAAGCCCAGCAGGTCAAGGCTGCGGTGGCCGGGAGCAGCCACTGCACTCCAGTCCGGGTGACAGAGTGAGACTCCAACTCAAAAAAAAAAAAAAAAAAGGAAAAAAGAAAGCTAGTAAAGCAAGGTAGCATGAGGGACATAGAAGAGTGACTCAAAAATTGCAGCTAAGTCAGTAACCAGCTTGTTTATGGGAAAATTAACATAATGAAGAGAAATAGGAGATTTGAGTTGACCATGAGTTTATTGTGATCCCACATTGTAAAACTCTCACTTAAAAAAAAATCACATTCACAATACATTGCCAAAGTCTCATTGTTGCACCTACCCATAGAGCTGCTAGAGTATTCTTTTATGTGTCCCGCTTAGCTCAGTCCCATTCTCTGCAACTGTTACTTCACTCTCTCCTCAGTAATAATGATGACCATGGCAACAGCAGTAGGTTGCATTTATAGAGTGCTTACTATGCGCCAGGCATGTGTTTTAATATACTTTGACTTAGGGATCCCTCACTGCAGCCCTTTAAGATGGGAACTGTTATTCTCTCCATTTTACAGGAGACAAGACTGAGGCCCAGAGTTGCCCTTTTAGGAAGCACAGGAATTGGAATTTGAACCCAGCTGTCTGACTTCAGAGTCTGAGCTCTGCTAAATTGTGCCTCAAATTCTTGATCCAACTTTTTCTTGGCCCCATTTTAGCAGATAATTTTGCCTGCCGTTTTGTGGAAAAAGTTGAGACTCTGGAGCCTCAAACCCTCAACTTCCTATTCCTGTACTTAATATCTGGATCTTGCACCAACTTCCCTTCATCACAGGAAAAGCAGTAGCCTTCTGCTTTACTTAGGGCTCCTCCTTCCACCTGTGCTGTTCATCCCATTCATCCTCTCTTCTCACTGTGTCAACCGGGACCATGTCCCACTGATTTCCAGCCCTGTTTCCACATTCTCTTTTGTCTTCTTTATTTTTACAAGAATTTTTGTCTTCTATTTTTGAAAATAACTCAGAATTTATTTTCTTTACCCTGTGCCTCTAAGTTTCTTTGGAGTAGCATCTCAACTCTCTTTGCACCTCTGGAAACGATATTAAACAAAGTTAAGTCACTCTGTGTTAGTTAAATAGTATTAGGTCAAGGGAGCTGAAAATCCCTCTCAGTTCTATGATGGTCAGAACATTCCTAGAGTATTGTGTTTTATCTGGGTGTGCATTTTGAGTGAAACCAACTGATAGTTGCATGTTCCTAGAAGTGTTGGTAAAGAGATTTTAAACCATGCCATATGAGGCGGGGTTAGTTAAAGAAAATTGGTTTTGCCTAGATAGCAAAAGACTTGAAGGACAAAAGAATTGCTTCAATTTTTTGAGAATGGCATGCAGAAGAAGGATTAGCCTTATTTTGTATATCTCCAGAGAGTATGGCTAAGATCTAGGTGGAATGGATTTTCTACAAGGAAAAATACATATATTTTTAAGTTGCAGTCACATTCTATCACCCAGGTTGGAGTGCAGTGGCATGCTCATGGCCACTGCAGCCTCAACCTGCTGGGCTCAGGTGATCCTGCCACCTCAGCCTTCCAAGGAGCTGGAACTACAGGCGTGTGCCACCACACTCAGCTAATTTTTTATTTATTATAGAAAAGAGGTCTGGCCATGTTGCTCAGGATGGTCTTGGACCTGTGGGTTCAGGAAGTCCCTTCTCCTCAGCCTCCCAAAGTGCTGGGATTATAAATGTGAGCCACCGCACCCAGCTGGAAAAGGATTTTTTAAAAAATGCCCAAGCTAGCTGGGCTCGGTGGCTCAGCCTGTAATCCCGCGCTTTGGGAGGCTGAGGGGAGTGGA
>NW_007247763.1:257188-270486 GCF_000164805.1 Carlito syrichta | reverse complement strand
CAAAAAAAAAAAAAAAAAATGCCCCAGCTACAGGGCACAGTGGCTCACGCCTGTAATCCCAGCACTTTGGTATGCAGAGGCGAGAGAATTGCCTGCATCCAGGAATTCGAGACCAGCCTGGGCAATTTTGTGAGACCTTGTTTCTGCAATAAATAAAAAAAATTAGCTGGATGTGGTGGCATGCCTGTGGTTCCTGTTCCTTGAGAGTCTGAGGCAGAAGGATTACCTGAGCCCAGCAGGTTGAGGCTGTAGTGGCTGTGTATGTGCCACTGCACTCCATCCTGGGCGACAGGGTGAGGTTCCTACTCAAAACAAAAAACAAAAAAATACCCAAGTTATTCAGTAGAGATTGGTATCAGTAGAGATACCAATTGGGATCAGTAGAGATTGCCTTGAGAGATGTAGTGAGCATCTTGTCACTAGAAGTACATCTGGCTGGTCATATGACAGTTGATTCTTAAGCTTTGAGTATAAGAAGTATTGTTGATTATATGGCCTTTAAATTCTGTTTAACCCAATGTATTCTACCCAGGATGCACATTAAAACCACCTGGGGGGTGGAGAGGGTTAGGAACCAATACAAATGCCCCAGGAAAAGTCAATAGCTTTCTGCCCTACTTGCAACTTAACTGGCCGGTTAAATTGAAATGTTTTGACCAGAGCTTGGGCACTGGTAATTTTTAAAAGCACCTCAGTTGATTTTAAAGTACAGCAAAGTCTGAGAACCAAGCTCATTTAGCTGAACCAAGCTGAATTGAATAAGATAGTGTGAGTTGGTATTTTACTTATAGTTGCTTATTGTAAATATAGCACTTGAGTTGTATCTAGGTCAGTATAATGTAAATACCATTGCATATTGTATTTATGCCTGATTCAGATTCTTATGTGTTGTGACATACTATTAAAATATAGGGAAAAAACTGAATTTCTAACCAACCATAATATAAGTTTGCTCAGTATGATGGATTTTGTCCTTGGCTATTTTCTTAAAATGCAGGCATGCATGTACACACGCACACATATAGGGAGAGAAATTTCTTGTAGCAATTGGAAAATAAATGGATGAGGTAATTATTGGTCTACTCAGAATAATACATTGGGCATTATCGATTTGAAAAGTTATTGCATTCCTTAAAGCAAACTGGGAGCCTTTTATTTGGTTACTGACCTGGGTCCATGTCATTCTGTACTGATAGCGAAGCAGGAAAGAGTAAGTAGAAATAAAAAACACTTGACATTGGGTGTTGACTTTTCCAGGGGCCACTCAAAGATAATAAACTAAAGATCACTACAAAGGTTTCAAATGCTTTTTTTCAAATTTTTCAATTAGTTGTTCCTATAAGAAAAGATGTGAGCTATTTTCCTGAAGTAGTTTTCTACTTGTTTAATTTTCTGCTTCCTTCTGTTTAACTTTCTCTTTAAAGCTATTGGTGTCAGCAACCAGAGGGAAACCACTGTAGTCTGGGACAAGCTCACTGGAGAGCCTCTCTACAATGCTGTGGGTAAGCTGACATGCATGGATGTCAAATGTAGGGCCTTTCTGCACTTGCAAGTGTAGTCATACTAAAAATTTGCTAAAAATGCATGAAGCCATGTTCCCTATCATCTGAGAGGATGGGTAGAAGAGTCTTCTAAGAAAGTAGCTGTTGTATATTTACCATTTTCAGATCATGTATATTTACATATTGAACTAACTCTCTCCCACGCTCTCTCCTCTTGAGGGTTATTTGTCTTATTCAAATGGGAGAATGTTGCCAGAACTGTTTTATGATCCCTGCTGTTTCTGATATCTAAAAGAGATCTCACCTTTTACCCTTAAAAATCGAAATTACAAATATTCATAGTCATCCATCTATAAAGCATTTGTTCTTTCCATCTAGGAATTTGAATTACTTTTCTGAAGTTATAAAAATAAAATATCAGAATTTTACCTGCTTCTGCTACAAACTTGATGAGTTTTAGCAGGGGTTAAAAAACTCAAACTCTCAAATATACCACTTATAGGTATCACATCTTATTAGATGTAAAAGACCATGGGTATATTTTAGCGTCATTCTAAGCACATGACAATTGTTGAGCATTGAATGGCACTGTCACTTCTTAAAAGGAAAATTTTGTTCTAAATCTATAATCACTAAAATGCTTTATTCTGTCAGATAGCAAAACACAATTTTTTATCAATAAAATAGTAGGTTGTGGCATGGGGACCGGAACCAGAAACTGTCAGAGATGGGATGATGTATAAAATGAGCTATGTCTACTTTCCAGTTACCTTAGTAATATATTTACTCTGGTGTTGATTGCAAGAAAGTTATATTAAAGCAAAAAATATGTGGAAAAGGTGCATTGTAAGAGTAGCATGAATTCTTTGGGAATAATCTTTATGAAAAAATAAGGTATTTAATGTTATTCTATTATAAAAAAGCATTTAGTATATGTTCTGTATTTATGATTAAAAAATTAAAATTTCAAAGAATTGCAATTGAAGATCCTATTCTACAAAAGTACATCTTTTAAATCTTTATTTTGTTCTCATTTTCATGAACAGTTCATTTTGAATATAAGTAAGGCAGACTATTACAATTTTAATGACTAATACTTAGGAGAATATTCTTTGATAGATCAGTGTTAGCTAACTTCTTGAACTAGTTAGGGTTTTACTACTCAAGGGTACCAGAAAGTTTCTGTTAAATTCTAACGTTGAATTATAAAAATGGAACTTTGAACTTTGGATCATCATTTTAAAATGAAACAACTAGGTTAGCTGAAGTTGTGCTTACAAATAAAGGATTCAAGTAAATGTTTTACAGAAAATCTTTCTGTGATGTGCTTATTTACTTACTTCTTGTTCTTCTATCTACGTCACTATACATTTCTTCCCCATTCTATGTGCTTTCCAGTATTAATTTGAATGTACCTTTGGGATGTGAAGAACTGTTTTTTCTGTCCTTAGTCATATATATGTTTTGAGAACCTCTTACATGTTTGATGTTCTCCTGGATGTTATTGAGAATGCAAATTATATTGGCTATTTTTTTTTTTTTTGAGTTGGAGTCTCACTCTGTCACTCAGACTGGAGTGCAGTGGCCACTCCTGGCCACTGCAGCCTCGACCTACTGGGCTCCGGCGATCCTTCCGCCTCAGCCTTCCAAGTAGCTGGAACTACAGGTGCGCGCTACCACGCCTGGCTAATTTTTTGATTTATTGTAGAGATGAGATTTCGCCTGCCCAGGTGGGTCTCGAACCCACGGGCTCAGGCAATCCACTCACCTCAGCCTCCCAAAGGTGCGGGATTACAGGCTGAGCCATCAAGCCCAGCTTATTGGCTATTTTTATAAGTACTTTATAATCTCATTTTGGAAAGAGAAAACTAGATGAGAGAATAATCAATAAAACAAAAATAGGAAACAGTTGATAAATCATGTGTTGCTAAGTTGAATAGGAATTAGAGCAAGCTCATGTCAGTATGGATTTTGAATTTTTGACATACCTTTTTATAGCAGAAGCTGAATTCCATTTGGATCTTGAAGCATATGTTAGGAAAAGGGAAAATTGAGGAATAATGTCAATAAACTGCAGAGGTGAAAATGTGTACACATATTTTACCAAAGAGTGAAGAATTTGATTAGATTCATGCATAGGTTGACTTTTTAAAAAGTAGAGCTAGCAGTGATGATAATGCTCAGTAAGTCCTAACTACTATTATTATGGGGTTGTGCTAAATACCCATATTATTTAATGTCAGTGACCCTATGAAACAGCCTTATTTTATAAATGAATTATGAAAAAGCTCTATAACTTGTCTAATGGCATATAGCTATAAGTAGAGTAAAGCCACAGTTTGAACATAGTCATACCCCAACCTCAAAGCCTGCATTCTAATTTGGATGGACAGGGGTTGTCGAGGATACAGAGGGCACTGAAAGCCATGCAGAGTGGTGTAGACTTGATACACTACTCAGTAGGGCAGCCTGGGACAACATGGGTGATAAAGGAGAGTTAGTTATTTCAAGCACACCAGTCTTCTGGGAACAAAGCTAGATCAAAAATGAAACAAAGCTCTGAAGAACTGAAAGGCTACCAAGGTGGTAAGGAATTGTGGGACCAGAATCCAGGAGAGAGGGAAAGTCCAGAGACATAAGTCTGGTTTAGTGTTGCTTATCCCCTGGAGCTGTCTGTAGGCTTCAAAAGAAATATCTGAGAGGCTAAGCAGCACTGTTATACGTTCATGAAGATAAGGAGGCAAAAAGGTGAGGAGTCAGGGGCTGCCAAGAGTGGGGAGCATGTACTGTTAAAATCCCAGACTTTGGATTGGAACTGTGAAAGGCCAAATCCTATAAATAAGGCAAACTGGAAATATACCAATCCTCACAGGAATTAAAGCCCAGATTCAAATAATTTTTTTTTTTTTTTTTTGAGTTGGAGTCTCACTCACCCAGACTGGAGTGCAGTGGTCGCTCCCGGCCACTGCAGCCTCGACCTGCTGGGCTCCAGTGATCCTTCCACCTCAGCCTTCCAAGTAGCTGGAACTACGGTGCACACTACCATGCCCGGCTAATTTTTGATTTATTGTAGAGTTCAGGTCTCGCCAAGCTACCCAGGTGGGTCTCAAACCTGCGGGCTCAGGCAATCCACTCAACCTCGGCCTCCCAAAGCGCTGGGATTACAGGTTGAGCCACCGAGCCCAGCTGATTCAAATAATTTTTAATCCTGATTGGATTAAGATGATACGAGATTGCTAACTCTACTAGCTTAATTTTCAGAAACAAAAGTAAACCTTTCTGGAGGAATATAACATCGTCTCAAGCTTCAAATCACCTCTAGAATTTTTTTTTTTTTTTTTGAGTTGGAGTCTCACTCTGTCGCCCAGACTGCAGTGCAGTGGCCGCTCCCGGCCATCGCAGCCTCGCCTGCTGTGCGCCGGTGATCCTTCCACCTCAACCTTCCAAGTAGCTGGAACTACAGGCACGTGCTACCACGCCTGGCTAATTTTTTTTATTTATAGTAGAGATGAGGTCTCGCCAAGTTGCCCAGGCGGGTCTCGAACGCACGAGCTCAGGCAATCCACTCACCTCAGCCTCCCAAAGGCGCGGGATTACAGGCTGAGCCACCGAGCCCGGCTTTAGAATGTTTTATATGCAATGTCTAGTTAAGTTTAGAAAATAGAGAAAGGAATCTAAGAGAAACATGGCGTGAGGTGGAAAAATCTAACATATTTGTAATTGGAAGGAAAGGAGAAAGAGAACAGAGCAGAAATAATATTGGATTGATGCATAACTTTGTAGTGCTTTTTGCTTGCTCATGGAATGCAAGTATCGCACAATGGTTGACTGGTCACAGTTTTATCACATTTGCCAATTTTCGGTTTGACTGACATGGGTCATCTTGTATTAAAGCATTTAAATGGTTTTCAGCAAAGGCCAGTGGTCTTCCTGAATGTGTAGAATCACTCAGGTCAAAGTAGCCCTTTCTGAAATGACGAAACCATTTTCTTGTCACACTTTCCCTGATGGCATTCTCCCTGTATATGGCACAAATGTTTTGAGTCACCTTCGCTGCTTTCACTCCTTTGTTAAACTCAAACAGAAGAAAATGTCGGAAGTGGTTTTTTTTTCCCCCCACTTAACACTTCATCTTTTTAGCCCACAAATGGCTCCAAATTTCTTCACATCTGCAAAATGCAAGGCGTATTCACAAGCAAAACATTGTCACTCCAAATGACAAATGATAAAAAACTCCCAACACCATAGTGTTGCCATGCCAAAAACAAACACTACAAACTTATGCATCAGTTTAATATTTGACAGATAATGGGAGAAAGTTTTTTAAAGATATCAAGCTGCAGACTCAAGACGCACTGTGATCCCCAGGCAAGATAAATACACAGAAAACCATACATAAACATATGCTGAGATCTGAAGATAAAAATAAAAGTTTTGAAGTAGCCAGAGGAAAAAAGATATATAACCTTCAAGAGAGCAGCACTTAGATTTTCAGCTGATTTCTCAATATAAACAAAGTCAGAAGTAACTTCTCTACACAGAGTTCTATATCCAGTGAAAAAATTATTAAGAAGTGAGGGTGGGCCGGGCTCGGTGGCTCAGCCTGTAATCCCAGCACTTTGGGAGGCCGAGGCGAGTGGATTGCCTGAACCCGCAGGTTCAAGACCTGCCCAGGCAACTTGGTGAGACCTCATCTCTACACTACATCAAAAATTAGCCAGGCATGTTAGCGCATTCCTGTAGTTCCCACTACTTGGAAGGTTGAGGTGGAAGGATCGCCAGCAGGGCCAGGCTGTGGTGGCCGGTAGCGTGCCACTGCACTCCAGTCTGGGCGACTCCAACTCAAGAAATGAGGGTGAAATATAGTGACAAAGACAAACAAAAAAAGAAATTATTACAGGTAAACTCCATTGTTTTAGTCCATCCAGGCTGCTGGGAAGTCTAAGATCAAGGTGCCAACAGATTCAGTGTCTGATAAGGGCTCGTTCCTCATAGAACTGTCAATGTGTCGTCACGTGACAGAAGAAGCAAGGGAGCTCTCTTGAGCTTGTTTTATAAGGGCACTAATGACTTAATCACTCCCCCAAAGACCCCACCATTTAATACTATCACATTGGGTATTAGGTCCAAACATAGATTTTGGGAGGCCTCCAACATTCACATGATAGCACCCACTAAAGAAAAAACTCAGTCTTTTTTAGGCAGAAGGAAAATGTTCCCAGTTGGAAATTTGGCAATGCAGGAAGGAATGCAGAGTCCCAGAAAGGGTAACTATGTAGGTCAATCAAAATGAATTTTGACTGTGTAAAACAATAATGTATTGTGTTGTTTAAAATATATTAAGAATTAAAATACATGGAAACAGTAGTACATAAAAGGAATTTGGGGTAAATGAGGTTAAAGTGTTTTGAGATCCTTATTATCAAAGATGTATGTTGTAAGCGGTAAAAGAAGAATAAAATATAATAAATGTAATTCACGAGCTTATAAAGGAGGAAAATTGAATGATTTTTAAAAAGAAGGAAAGACAAGGAAAAAGGAACATGAAACAAGAAGGAGGGATAAATAGAAAGCATTAAATCTAAATATGTGAGTGGTTATATAAAAAGGACAAGATTCTTCTCCACAGTTAAATCTAGCAAAGGAGCAATTGAAACTGCTGGTGAGTTGCTGAGATTAGTGCAATGAAAACGAAGACAAGGCACATTGCCAAGACTCTTAAGAGGAAAGGTACTGTCTGTATGTTTTCACATTTGATAGAACATAAAGATGAGGGAAAAATAAAACAGGGCTGCAAGATTTTCAGCCCGAGAGAACAGAAAGAAATGAAGTGATTTTTTTTTTTTTTTTTGAGTTGGAGTCTCACTCTGTCGCCCAGACTGGAGTGCAGTGGCCGCTCCCGGCCACCGCAGCCTCGACCTGCTGGACTCCGGAGATCCTTCCGCCTCAGCCTTCCAAATAACTGGAACTACAGGTGTGTGCTACCACGCCTGGCTAATTTTTTTTTTTAATTTATCGTAGAGATGAGGTCTTGCCAAGTTGCCCAGGTGGGTCTCGAAGCCTCAGGCTCAGGCAATTCACTCACCTCGGCCTCCCAAAGCATGGGATTATAGGCTGAGCCACCGAGCCCGGCCGAAATGAAGTGATTTTTCAGGATGCCAACCTAGGAGAAAGAAAAATGGCTTTCTGTTTTGGACAGGATGGGTATTGGACTTGTGATTGAAGCTAATTTCTGGGCAATTGGAAATTAGACTATTCAAAATATAGGCTTGAAAGTTGGTAACATAGATGTGATCTCAATTTTTATAGATCAATTTACTATAGGAATGAATATAAAATTAATTCAATTAAAATACAGGTGTCGCCAGGCTTGGTGGCTCAGCCTGTAATCCTGCGCCTTTGGGAGGCTGAGGTGAGTGGATTGCCCGATCCCGCGGGTTCAAGACCCGCCTGGGCAGGCGAGACCTCATCTCTACAATAAAATCAAAAAATTAGCCAGGTGTGGTAGCGCACGCCTGTAATTCCGGCTACTCCGAAGGCTGAGGCGGAAGGATCGCCGGAGCCCAGCAGGTCGAGGCTGCGGTGGCCGGGAGCGGCCACTGCACTCCAGTCTGGGCGACAGAGTGAGACTCCAATTCAAAAAAAAAAAAATACAGGTGCCTTTCTACTTTCCAAATTATGTGATGACCCCTGGCATATAGTGACAAACCAGGAAGACATTGTGCTTGCCTTTATGTTACAGGAGCTAAGGAAAGGAATTTAGAAGCCAGAAGGAGAAGAAGGAATAGAAAAGGCGAGAGAAGGAGTAATGGGCAGAGAAGCCACTAGGTAATGACAAGGTTAGATTCTATCATCAATTTTATTTCATCCAGGAAAACACTGAAATATCCATGTAGGTCTTCAGTTGAGAAGGTCAACATAATATTAAATCTTTAGCAGTGTTATTCTAAAGCAACACCAGGTAGTATAGATAGAATCAGGTTTTCACAGACTTGTCTTTGAGATTCTTTGGCTTTTTATGTTGCAGTCTGTGGATTTTATACTTTTTTTCCTCTCTGTCTGTCAGTACGGGCTGCTATAATAAGACTGGTTGACTTATACAGCAGAAATTTATTTCTCACAGTTCTGGAGGCGGGAACTTGGAAATCAAGCTCCCCACATATCCAGTGTCTAGTGAGGGCTTCCTGGTTTTCAGATGATCATCTTCTCATCCTCAGATTGCAGAAAGAAAGCAAGATAACTCTCACCTATCTTTTTATAAGGACACTAATCTTATTCATGAGGGTCAAAAGGGCCCATCTCCTAATGCCATCACATTCGGGATTTGGATTTCAACATGTGAATTTGGAGGGACACAAACATTCAGCCCATAACATACTCTGTATGTTGTCTTATTTCCTTGTCTTTCTCTTGTAAATCTCTGTCACCTTAGACTTGGCCTTCTCTTCATTTTCTCTGTCTTTGCTTACTAAATTATATAACAGATGAGCAATATTTATTACAAATAAGCAGAAGAAATGAGTAATTTATGTTTCTCTTTTACAAAATGTTTCTTTTATATGGCCTTCTTTGTTTATAGCTTAAAGATACTTGATAAGCAACAAGTTCTCTCATCCCCACTGTGATCATAGAAAAATCAACATAAGAGAATTTCAGGATATCATTGGTGGTTGTGACAAAGGTTTGTTAAAGACTGAGAAAGGCCACTTGTTTTTGCATGCAATAAAGGTGTATTTGTTTACTGACATCTTTTCTAACAGATAAAATTATAAGCATAGAAAAAAGGTTTATATGGGTCTATTGAGGCACAGATGGCCTGTTTTAGAAGTTCTGTGTGTGTGTGTGTGTGTGTGTGTGTGTGTGTGTGTGTGTGTGTGTGTGTGTATATATAAAATTATTTATTTATTTTTGAGTTGGAGTCTCACTCTGTCGCCCAGACTGGAGTGCAGTGGCCGCTCCCGGCCACCGCAGCCTCGACCTGCTGGGCTCCGGCAATCCTTCGCCTCAGCCTTCCGAGTAGCCGGAATTAAAGGCATGCGCTACCATGCCCGGCTGATTTTTTGATTTATTGTAGAGATGAGGTCTCGCTGCCCAGGTGAGTCTCCAACCCGCGGGCTCAGGCAATCCACTCACCTCAGTCTCCCAAAGGCGTGGGATTACAGACTGAGCCACCGAGCCCGGCTATATATATATATTTTTAAGTCAGAATCTCACTCTGTCACCCAGGCTGGAGTGCAGTGGCACACTCATGGCCACCACAGCCTCAACCTGCTGGGCTCAGGCTATCCTTCCACCTCAGCCTTCCAAGTAGCTGGAACTACAGGCATGCGCCACCATGCCCAGCTAATTTTTTTATTAATTGTAGAGATGAGGTCTCACTAAATTACCCAGGCTGGTCTCAAACCCTTGGACTCAGGCAATCTTCTTGCCTCTGGCTCCCAAAGTGCTGGGATTACAGGTGTGAGCAACCGCACCCAACCTGTATATTTTTAGAATGTATGTGTTAATTCTGATAAATATTAATGTAACCATTAGGTCAACTTTAATGTAGTCTATAAAACAGTCACTTTGCATCACTGCTTCCCAACTACTGTCCCATGATGCAACCATTTACTATCATGGCCTCATTGGTAGATTGTGAGAGATACAGGGTTGGATTGTCCCTGGATCTGAAGCAGGCCTTTAGCTTCTCTTGCCTCTCTCCAGTTATCCTCACACTATCTTTATCAATATTCCTTTCCAAAGGGTTCCCTCCAGCCAACCATTTTTTTGAAAGGCCTTCCCTTCCAAAATCAACTTGTATTAGTGGTCTACATAACTGACTGTAAGAGGAAGGTGATTTGGATTTTTCTTTGTGTTTTCCAATGTTATTTTTCAATGATTTGAAGATGACTGGAAGCAAACATAACAGTAGCAAGATTATTCCTTCACAAATTCCCACATTGATTAATATAGACAATAATCATCTTTGATTGACAAATGAAGAAAAGTTGTTAAAGATTGACTGAGCCAATTGGGTGGAAACAAAATTTTTCGACCGAACTAATGTCTTGTACTTCCTGATGAAGTTTGGAAAGATCCAAACTTATGTTGGAATGGTTCCAAATTCCGGAGATATGATTTTTAATCCTATCCCAGGTATGAATAGATTTGTTCACTTGGAGAGGTGTGACACAAATCCATTTAAACTCTGAATGACATCGCAAGGCCAATTTAATTTCCAAGTGTAAAGTTCTTCATGTAGCAGTAGTTTTCCTTCTGGGGCTTTATGACCTTCAGAGCTTGTAATCGCCTTTCTTGTCCAGGTGTCTCTGTTACTTTTCTCTTATCCTACAGTGCTTATTCCTAAAGAGAACTCAAAAGAAGCTTTTAGTAATGTTTCCCAGGCCCCCCAAGGTTGCTTTCTGTCTTTAGCTGAGTAATCATAAAAGTGTCTGATTAGTATATTATGAGTTCAGTGAAAACCCACTTTATAAATGTTAACTTAGAGTTTTAACTATTGAATTAAGTAAAAACCTTAAAGATAATCTTTATCCTAAGTCAGTGAAAACAGTGTTATAAATCATCTACATAAGTCCTATATAAGTGTTAGAACTTACAATGAATTCATAATGAACTTACTATAAACTTGTGCTTCTAAAAAACCTTATGTCTAAACACTAAACTACATAATTCTAAATCAAATAGGGAGTGAATATACTTATATCATTTATTACTTAAGCAATATCTAGTAACTTATAACCAAGTGAAAGAAAGCATTATTGATGTGCTTCAGAGTTTAACCCTTGCATATGTTAGAAAAGGCCAAGCGGCATAGTGGGAAAATGGAAAAATGAACCATGACATTCTCAGGTTAGCTGTGAGTACTTCGCATAAACATGCCATTTTCTTCTTCCACGACTGCACAGAATTTCTTCAGCTGTACCAACAGCAAAGACGGAAGACAGAAGGGCCTCAGCTGCCCGGACTCGCTTTGCGGCCGGGGGTCCTCAGCGCACCTGGACTTTGTCAATCAGGCGGGCCTCCAAGGCTGGCTCCCAACATCTGACTTTACAAATAAACCACAGACTAAACTGTTAAAAAAGCACAGAGGTACCCAAGTGGTCCAAATGTGGAGTGGGGAAGACTTGAATCACTGATATGAAGTAGGTTTACACACATTTCACTGATGCTACCAAGGAAATGTTCTGTCCTAACTGAAATGGCCCAACTCTTTTCCATATTATTGGCTGGGTGTGGTCACTCACCACTGCAGCTGATTGGTATGTATGGCAAGCCTAGTGCAGTATGACCCTCATTCTAGTAGGTTCTGTGGAGCACAAATCATGATTATTAATATAAAAATATTATATTAATTAGTTCCTACTTTATGTAGTCACTGGTTTAATTCTTTTGTATATTATACAAAACCACCCACAAAAATAATTTATTTTTCTCTGAAACATTTTTCCTTATTTAAATGGTATTGCAAACATTTCTTCTGAGATGTTGGATTTAAATTTCCCTATGACACATAACTTTTATGCAGAGTGTTGCAGTTTTAAACATTGATCATTCATTTCGCCTTTAAAAAACACACTGGTTAACGCTGGCCAATTATTAAACCTGTGTGATTATCTATTGAGATCTGAACCTTGAGCTCAGTCCTTTTGACTTTTCTGGAATCAGTTTATGTTTTAAAGAATCAGCATAAAAAAAAACCATAGATGACAAACCACCGAAAATTCCTAAGAACTCTTGGCCTTAAACAATTAAAGTATATATTTTTAATAATTTCTCTGCAAAGGAGAAGATTTTTTTCATTTTATAAAATCTAGAAGCTTCAGCTTTATTGAGATCCACTTATTTCAAGTATTTTATTACATGGTTCTTTAAAAGCCTTATATCTCCTTTAATCCTGGGTAAGGAAATACTGCTATATTTTGCAGACTCATGGTCACTGTTCTGAATCCACTGACAGCTTCTCTAATCCAATAATGGCATATGAAATGATTGGTTTATACATCACAGGTATTCCTAGAGCCCACCTGGGGCCATTGTAGGCCAGTCAGTGGCATTTTGGTTATTATACACCTAAGAGCTGGAATAGGTTTTAGCTCCCACCTTTTGGTGTGTGTGTGTGTGTGTGTGTGTGTGTGTGTGTGTGTGTGTGTGTGTGTGTGTGTGTGTGAGAGAGAGAGAGAGAGAGAGAGAAAATACTTTTTAACTTAATACTTTCTTCCCCACTCTCCATTTTTCTCCATTTTTCTATTCTCACTTGTTTCTGAAAATGTCATCAAGTGAGGGGCAGTATCAATATAGTCTCTTCCTCCTTGCAAATGACCTCCTACCCAGCTTAATTAATAGCTTAACTTTTGGCAAATGGTAAAACACAGTAATTAAATGTTTTACTGGTGATGTCTCTTGTGAAAGAAACAAGCCAATAACACTTTGTGTAACTGTCAGCAGTCCTTCCATGGGATGTGTTCCGTAACCAGGAGCCTCGCCTTCATCTCACTTTGTATCATCCTAGAAGCTCCTCATGACAAACCATCTCAAAGGAAATTTCTTATTTGCCTTTGTTTCTAGTCAACTTGAAATAATTTAGATGATCTCTAGTTTTTGTTTGTTTCTTAGATTTTTTCTTCTATTGTTATGACTAATCAAAATTTTTGCAAATTTGTGAGGTTTTATTATTCTAAGTACTTTCAAAATAATTTATTCCGAGCTGGGCTCGGTGGCTCAGCCTGTAATCCCGCGCCTTTGGGAGGCTGAGGTGAGTGGATTTCCTGAGTCCGCGGGTTCGAGACCCGCCTG
>NW_007247763.1:228846-256991 GCF_000164805.1 Carlito syrichta | reverse complement strand
TCCAACTCAAAAAAAAAAAAAAAAAAAATTTATTCCTCTGTACTGTTACTACATCACCAAACTAACCCTAGTCCATGGAGACTGAGGCAACTGAATTTCTTTTTACTCTTAAAGCTTTTTTTGTCAGAGCAAACTAAATCTACCAGACATACTAGATATGGTTTTAATACAAATGAGTTCAGATCATCCAAGTTGTTTTTTAAACTTACTCATTTGATGATCTAGACCATTTTCATTCCAATATTTTTGGTGTAGAAAAGGAACAAGCCTTTTAGAAGCAGGCCATATAGTGTTCTAGGCTTCCTAACATCTATTTTCCTTCCATTTTTTCCTGATCACTTAGGAAGTTAGCAATTCCCTGTTCCCTTTAAACATATATTCCTTTCTGTGAAGGTGGCCTTTACCTCCAGCCACCCTACCAGGAAAGTACTTTCTTAGGGACCGGCCTTCCCAAAGCAGCCCTTTCATGTCTTACTGCAGATGGCCACAACAAAGGTTGTAACATGCTCTTTACCATTCCTTTCTAACACCCCCTAGGGTCATGCTCCCCCAGTATATCACACATCATTTCAATGTAGTGGTTGAATGAGCAGTTGGCAACCAACTGAGCCACTTTTCTAATTAGGATGCAAATATATTGCCGGGTAGGGAAGAGTCATCCTAAACAAGAAGCAGGTATTTACTTGGTCTTCGTCCAAATGGAAATACTTTTGAACCAGAGTTTCAGACTGGACTTCTTTGTTCCCCTTCTACTCCATGTCTCATCCTTTTCTTTTTCTACACTCAAATGTGTAGAAAAATGTTCATTCCGATGAACTTGCCTGCGTGATCTACCATTTCCTACTGGGTCAACAAGAAACCTTGAATCTGGCCATCTCTAGCATGAATTGCCCTTATTTCTTCTAATGCTCCAGCTGCTCCAGTTTCTCCTGGCCCTTCAGTTCCAGTTGCCGTTGTTCCCTCTGGCTCCTCAGTTCCAGCTGCTGGTACTTCCTCAGGTATTGGTGCTCTGGCTGTTATTCACTTCCCAACCTTCCAACTCCGATATGTTGGGGGAAATTGACCTGTTGCTGCTGGATCTGGATCTGTCACTTCTTTTGATTGTTCTCAAAAATTACCTAAAAAGGGGGCTTAGTCCTCCAGCTTGGGGTCTTCTCTTTGGCTTTTGGTCTTTTATTCTGCAAACCTAATTCTGCCATCTTAGCTTCTTTAATGAGTTTTCTAATTTTTTGTTCTTAATTCAATTAATTTTGAGCATTTGTGAATTGCTTGGTAGTGTACCAACCACTGACATTTTTCTCTTTGGCAGTTTTACTAATTCATTCCATGTATTCTAATTGCCTTAAAGTCTTTGGCTGTAAAAACAAAGTAGATATCATGACAGCTTTCTGTGACCATGGAACAATGGAAGGAGAAGGACTTTAGAGACCATCTAGTCCAGCGTCCTGTTTTATATTTAGGGAATCCAGGCCAAGAAGGGTAAAACGAGTTGCCTAAATCACAGATTATTGGTGGCAAAGCCAAACATAGAATTTGGTCTCCTGATTTCATATCCAATGTTTTGATTCTTTGTGGTGAGGATTTAACTGTGGATACTACTATTGTCAGTCATAACTGCAAACTTTCATGTGAGAAATAAAGTGCCAGGTTACCTAAGTGGTCCTTGTCAAGGAGCAATAGAATCACAGAGCCACTGGGACGCAGGGAGCCATCTGATTGTTAGGTTTTTAGTTTTGTTGTAAAATACATGATTGGAACAAAGTATTCTAAAGAACATGCTCTAGAAAAGAGGTGCTTCAATTTTAGTATTGTACTGAATCACATGGGTATCTTTTTTTTTTTTTTTTTTTGAGTTGGAGTCTCACTCAGTCGCCTAGACTGGAGTGCAGTGGCTGCTCCCGGCCACTGCAGCCTCGACCTGCTGGGCTCCGGCAATTCTTCTGCCTCAGCCTTCTGAGTAGCTGGAACTACAGGCGCACACTACCACACCTGGCTGATTTTTTGATTTATTGTAGAGATGAGGTCTCGCCTGCCCAGGCAGGTCTCGAACCCGCGGGCTCAGGCAATCCACTCACCTCAGCCTCCCAAGGCGCGGGATTACAGGCTGAGCCACTGAGCCCGGCTTCACATGGGTATCTTAACAAAAGTACAGAGGCTCAGGCCTTATCTAAGTCTGCAACCAGAATCCTGCAAGGTAGGATCTGGCTGTGTGATTTCAAAGTTTTCTAGGTAGTTCTGGTTTGCTTTTTTGGGGGGTAAAGAACCACTACTATGAGGCCCAGCAGTGTTTCTCAAAGTGAGGCACCTATTTAAAAGACAGATTTCTGGCTCCCATTCTCAGACCTACTATCCTAGAATTTCTCGGGATGGGGCCCATCTTTATGCTCTCTAGTAAATGTTATGTCCATTTAAATATGAAAAAACACTGGTTTAGAAGGTTTAAGTCATTAAACAAAAAGCCTACACCAGTGGCTTTCAAACCTATTTGTTCATGTCCCTTGGTAAGAAACGTATTTTATTTTACATCATGATTCGGCAAATCCACATAACTAAAACAAAAGTTTCACAAATCAATATTTATCTTACCGAGTGCAGTAAACTCTAATATTTTCCATTCTATTTCATTTTTTAAAGTAGGTAATCAAAAATCACTAAATTCATTTTTAAACTCATAGCTTACCGTAGTTTGAAATAATGAGGATTGAAATGTACTTGTTAATACTACCTATCATAGATTTCAGACTTTCTCTTTAATTCTTCCACTTTTTAAAAGTATTTTATTTTGCCGGGCATGGTGGCTCATGCCTATAATCCCAGCACTTTGGGAGGCCGAGGCAGGAGGATCACTTGAGCCCAGGAGTTTGAAACCAGCTTGGGCAACACAGTGAGACCTCAACTCTACAAAAAATAAGAAAAAGTTAGCCAGGCATGATGACACGCACTTGTAGTCCCAGCCACTGGGAAGGCTGAGGCAAAAGGATCACCTGAGCCCAGGAGGTCAAGGCTATGCTGAAGCATGATTGTGCTACTGCACTCCAGCCTGGGTGACAGAGTGAGACCCTAACAATAACAACAAAACCCCCAAGTATTTATGTTAAGCCACTAACACCTGCTAGGGTTGCTTGCTTGTAAAGAAGGTCCACTTTTGTCAGTCATATTACAGTACTGCCACTGTGTATAAAGTGGACTGCCCTGATTTCCTGGACATGGGAGATCTTGCCACCTCCATGATGATGTCACTAGTGGCTTATATCAATCATAGTGTAAATAATAGAAAACTCAACTTCAACTGAATGAAGTTTAAAAAGGTGGGTGGGGGAAGTGGAATTATGTTGCCCATGGAACCAGCAATCCAAGGCTAGGTTAGTTCAGGTGCTATTTGATTCCAGACTCAGACAGTCTCACCTGCAACCCCTTCAAGTCTTTCTTTTCTGGGATGGCTCCTGATGTGGAAGATTCAGGTCTACCTTCACTAGGGCAGCAGGCTCAGGTCACACACTGACACTCCCAGCTGAGAAGAGAGACTCTTGCAGACTGAGCACAAACCTCAGTTGGGCTACTTGACCACATGCTCTCTCCTAAACCAATCACTGGGGTCCCGGAGCTGGAACTAGGGTCAGATCTCAGGTAAACCACATGGCTGAGGATGGGGAGGGCTGATTTCCTGAATTAGAACAAGTACTCCCGGACACAGGAGGAGCACAGGCAGGGCAGCAAAGGCAGACGTCATCTAGTGGCCATCTATTTTCATGGTCTTCCTCTTTTTCCTCCTGTTTTCTTGGTTGTAATGAGTCTTTTCTTGCTGCTTTTCCCACCTATGGAAACCAGTGTCTTGTTCTGAAGTCTTGGATTTAAACCTCATGGGAAGTAGCCACTGTCAAAATCCAGCACAGGGCCCTCCAGGGAAATGACAGTTTGAGTAATTAGAAAGAATTGATTAAAATTCACTACAGGAAAGAACTGGGTTTTAAATGAAGAGAACAGAGTAATATAGCTACGAGCGAACGAGGCTAGACAATTACTGCCAGCATTCTAATGTGTAGTAGTGGGACAAGCTTGTGTATAATCTTCTTTGGAATCCTTTAAATAGACTATGGGCCTGCGTCTTTTCAGGACGCATCTGAGCACAATCAGTGTCCTAAAAATATCAAACGACCACTAATAGATTCAAAGTTAGTACAAAACTTAAATCTGACAAATAAAGCTCACCTGATTCTATTGTTTACCTTTCACAATTGCTTTGTGTATTATTTTATTCCTCTTCCTCAAGCCCTCTGTCATGAAGCAAAACAGAAAAACTCTCTACTAGGGGGCAGATAGCTGATCTAATAATGCTGATCTGTTAAAATGGAGGTTTCTTTTCCTGCAATCCAGCAGAGGGAAAATATGTTGCCTTTAAAAAAATTCTTTTAAAAATTCTGTCTAGCATATGAAAGATTTAAATGTAAATAAGTGTTTCATACATGAGAGACTGAATCTTTTGTTCCCTCAATAATAGGATCAGCCGGGCTCGGTGGCTCAGCCTGTAATCCCGCGCCTTTGGGAGGCTGAGGTGAGTGGATTGCCTGAGCCCGCGGGTTCGAGACCCGCCTGGGCAGCGAGACCTCATCTCTACAATAAATCAAAAAATCAGCCGGGTGTGGTAGCGCATGCCTGTAATTCCGGCTACTCGGAAGGCTGAGGTGGAAGGATCGCCAGAGCCCAGCAAGCGAGGCTGCGGTGGCCGGGAGCGGCCACTGCACTCCAGTCTGGGCGACTGAGTGAGACTCCAACTCAAAAAAAAAAAAAATAATAATAATAGGATCAGGTTCTCTACTTTGTCTTTGTCACAAATCGCTCCCAAGTTTTTAAAGATGCACACTTTATTCATGATATACTGATCCTGGGCTGTGCATTTCCTGCTGACAACTAGCCTGTCTAGCTTTTAGATCCTCTCTGCCCTCAAGTATGCTTTGAAAATTCACGTTCTAAACATTTTTTTGTAGTTTTTTCTATAAAAAGAATACAAAATAAGCACTCTAAGGTTTGTATTGTTCTCCTAACTTGGTGTGTAATTTTGCATAAAGGCTTTAAATTCTCCCGTAAATTTATTCTCATCTAACAATATACCCATTCATTTCTAATTTTCTAATTTCTGTCTCTTGAAAGCTGTAGCATTTTAATTGCTTATAGAACGTAATTAGTCTCCTATCCCTGACAGTGATTTCATTATGTTCTTATTTTTTAAATGAAGTTTTTCATATATATTATTATATTTTGGTCTGTAGTGTGGCTTGATCTAAGAACCCAGTCTACCGTTGAGAATCTTAGTAAAAGAATTCCAGGAAATAATAACTTTGTCAAGGTAAGAGATCTTTTCAAAAGTTTACTATAAGAATGTTTGTTTAAGAAAAATGTTTGTAGGTTTCACCAGAAAGACTATCTGGGCCTTGGATCTTATGGCACAATAGTTATTTGATACAATTTGTAGACTATTTCCTGCAGATAAATGAGACTGGCTCAAGTTTTTATCTTCCTGTCTTTCTTGCCCTGTGGCCGTTTGGAATAATAATACCCCAAGCTTGACAGGCTGGAGGGAATTATAATATGTCCCAGTGACTTAAGCCATATTTCCCAAGGGGTGCTTCTATAATTCAACTGTGCTTTCCAAATCCATCCTTATTGTTTGCTACCCATCAAAGAAAGTTCTGGCTTCTTTTGAGTTTTTAGATATGTGGTTTTAGGGAGAGAAGAATGTAGAAGACATTCTATCCCTTTATTGAACTCCTCTTCCATTTTCTTCATATGAAAAAGGCTAATAAAACTTGCCTAATTTTTAGTCCTTTTATAGCTCTCCAGGTAAAGGAAGAGAGAATTTTTGAAATAGGTAGTTTTCTTAGCAAGGTCAAGGCCAAATTCTTCTGGTATCCAAAAAGAAGTTCCCTTTTGTTGTTCTTATTTGTTTGTTTGTTTGTTTTTGGTTTATCCCCTTTTTGTTTGTCAGTGGGACACTTAATGGCATTTTCTTTTGGTCCTCGGTTCTGAAACTAGTACTCAAATTTCATTAATTGTAGCAATCAACAAACTATTCTATGCCTGTTCCCCACACAAATAACTTCAGGCTTGTCCTAAATAGGTTATTTTCTATTCCATTCTTTGTCAACCTGACTAAAACCCTCACCCCCCCCCCAGCTGCACTCTGCTTCAAGGGATGCTTGTTTTTCTCTCTGATGCCATTTCAGGCAACTTATACTTTCTACCCTATGTCATAACAATAAAAAAACTAGGTACTACCTCACTATTGGCTTTGTAGAATCTTCCTGGGTCATACTGTGAGATGACCCTTGGTCCTTCAAATCAAATAAGAATATTTCCATAAATCATCTCCCTCCATTAATTTGGAGCATTGATCATTTTGTTTTCTAGGAAAGCTAGAAAACCTTGAGTTGAGATTCTTAACTTACAGGTTGCGTACAAGTATTAAATTCTTTGGTTTGAGTTTTCTTATGAAATATACTCATGAGTCAAGAAAGAAAAACGTATCACTTTCTACAGTTAGGTGATAAATAAGAACAGGAATTGGGGAGGGGAAATATAGTTGCATAATTCTTGTGTTTGTATTTTCTTAACCACTGAACATTGGTCAGCCTTTATAAATAAATTTTGTATTTAAAATACTAACACTAGCCAGGCACAGTGGCTCATTAATCCCAGCACTTTGGGAGGTCGAGGCAGGAGGATTGTTTGAGCCCAGGAGTTCGAGACCAGCCTGGGCAACACAGTGAGACCCTGTCTTTACAAAAAAATTAAAAAATTAGCCGAGTATGGTGGTGCACACCTGTAGTCCCAGCTACTTGGGAGACTGAAGTGGAAGGATCACCTGAACTCGGGAGGTCAAGGCTATGATGAGCCATGATTATGCCACTACCCTCCACCCTAGGTGTCAGAGTGAGACTCCAATTCAAAATAAATAAATAAAAATAAAATACTAACACAAATAAGAGTTGGACTTGACCCATTCTCAAGGAAGATTGGTAAGCCCATATGTGTTTCATTTTTACCCTTTCACCTTTCTTCAGGTTACATTCCCTCTGTTCATTGTATTTGCAGAATTTAAGCAACTGCTTTCTTATAGAGCAACTCTGTGTGACTTTAATCTGGCATGTCTTTGAACTCTGCTTTAGTCTCTATTAATTTTATATTACTTATGTGATTTGAATATGTGTGTATATATACACAAAATATATTATTAAGTCTTATGTATTTTAAAACATAACATTTGACCAGGCATGGTGGCTCACACCTGTAATTCCAGAACTTTGGGAGGCCAAGGCAGGAGGATTGCTTTAGCCCAGGAGTTCGAGACCAGCCTAAGCAACATAGCGAGACCTCATTCTACCAAATAATTTTTTTTTAAATATTTTTAAAAAGCCGGGCTCGGTGGCTCAGCCTGTAATCCCGCGCCTTTGGGATGCTGAGGTGAGTGGATTGCCTGAGCCCGCGGGTTCAAGACCTGCCTGGGCAACTTGGTGAGACCTCATCTCTACAATAAATCAAAAATCAACTGGGTGTGGTAGCACACGCCTGTAATTCTGGCTACTCGGAAGGCTGAGGCAGAAGGATCACCAGAGCCCAGTGGGTCGAGGCTGTGGTGGCCAGAAGCAGCAACTGCATTCCAGTCTGGGTGACGGAGTGAAACTCCAACTCAAAAAAAAAAAAAAAATTTTTTTTAAAACAAAAATAAATAAATGAAACATAACATTTTCCAGTTATAGTTATTGGTTTATCATTTTATGTACTCTCTGATTTTCAATAGTTTAAATATATCTTTAATAGTACATAAACAGAGCTTTGGGCTAGGTTCTACATGCAATACTAATTTATTGCAAAAATTATCATCTATGTTGCCATTATCTAATTACAGGATGTTGTGTCATTTAATTTTCTCTTTGCCTTGCTATGTGGATGCTCTTTGAACAGCAAGCGTATCACCCTGCTCTTTGTTCATGAACAGGTTTTCCTGTGCCATGAGATAGGAAAGTATTTTTATTCATACTACTGTGGGATTGCCTTTAAGGCCATTTAATATTTTGTGATTTGTTGTGTTCTTTGTTTTCAGTAGTTTTGTTTTAAGCTGTTATTTGTAATTTGCTGACTGCACTTCATAATTGTTTTAGTCCAAGACAGGCCTTCCACTGAGCACTTACTTCAGTGCAGTGAAACTTCGTTGGCTCCTTGATAATGTGAGAAAAGTTCAAAAGGCTGTTGAAGAAAAAAGAGCTCTTTTTGGGACCATTGACTCATGGCTCATTTGGGTATGTTTAAATATAATGTATATGTGGAGAATTTTTCAAAACATTTTCTAGACTGCCTTGTCTAGTGTTTCCTGTAAACAGTTCAAAGTTTTTGGTTACCAGTATTATTAATAAAAATCACTCAACAAGCAACAGGACATTTCAGCTTCCATTTGAAGCATCTTTGTCTACTTCCTTTTTATTTTTTCTTGCCTTATTTCAGTGAAAATGGAGGATAATGACTAAATGCTATCTCATATCTATTTTCTTTAAGATAAGTAATTTAGGTAGCCTTTCTCTCTTGCCTATTGTACACTTCTTTCTTGCTAGCCATTTCTTAGAAGAACTCACTATTTGACATGCTAAAACACCTAGACCACTTTTATCATTCACTTTCAACATGACACAGCTGTCTCTTATATAATCAAGCCATAGAAACTAAATCATAGTGGAAATTTCTGTTACAGAATTGTTTCACCTAAGTTGAATATGGATGAGTAGAAACTAACATTTCTAAGATATATCTTAAAAGTACACGTCCCATGATGGTTTCTCTCTCTTTGTCTCTCTCTCCTCTCTCTCTCTCTCTCTCTCTCTCTCTCTCTCTCTCTTTCTCTCCGTCTCTCTCTCTCTCTCCGTCTCTCTCTCTGTCTCTCTCTTTCTCTCTCTCTCTCTCTCTCTGTGTGTGTGTCTCCCTCCCCCCCTTTCTCTCCTATAATTTTAATTATGGACATTTTCCAACGTTCCCCCCAAACAGAGGGATAGTGTAATGAATCTCTTCAACAGTGAGTCAGCTACAACAACCATCAACCTATGGCCAATCGTGTTTCTTCTATATTCACATAATCTTTCTCCCCACAGATCATTTTAAAGCAAGTGACAGACATATTGTTTCATTTGTAAATACTTCAGTAAGTATGTGATGATCGTTTTCAACATTCAAGGGAACATCAGGGGAGTGTTATTCCTGTCCTTACTTGCCATCTCCACAGAGCAGGTCTTTCAGAACCAATACCAGGAAGAGGTGTCTTCTCCACCCCTTTTTGTACTTGGCCAGGGCAGGTTGTGCTTTGTATTCATGGCCAGCTTTTTTCAATTGTCATTCACAGTTGAATGATTAGCTCAGACATTTGGCTCAAACCAGAGTAAGGTAGAATGTGGGAACTGTGAGTTACAGGAGACTCAAGGGAGCACATCTTGGCTGTACCCTTTTGTGATGCTGTTTATCTACCTCTGTTCCTTCCTTACTTCTTATTACTTCCATGTAAAGGAAGGCAGCAGTGCTTCCAGTTCAGGTCCATACCTGAGGGCATACCTGAGAAAGAGAGTTTAAAACTGCTTTCAGAAGCCGGGCTCGGTGGCTCAGCCTGTAATCCCAGCACTTTGGGAGGCTGAGGTGAGTGGATTGCCTGAGCCCGCGGGTTCGAGACCCGCCTGGGCAACTTGGCGAGACCTCATCTCTACAATCAATCAAAAATTAGCCGGGCGTGGTAGCGCGCGCCTGTAGTTCCAGCTACGTGGAAGGTTGAGGCGGAAGGATCGCTGGAGCCCGGTGGCCGGGAGCAGCCACTGCACTCCGGTCTGGGCAACAGAGCGAGACTCCAGCTCAAAAAAACCAAAACAAAACAAAAACTACTTTCAGGATATATGCTTGGGTGAGAGCAGATGTAATCCATTGCGAATTATTGTTCAAAAAAGAGACAACATAGGGTTCTCTAAGATTATTAAGAGGCACATATTTCAATTTATTTCACCTTGCCAAATTTATTTATTTATCTATTTATTTATTTATTTATTTTTGTGTTGGAGTCTCACTCTGTCACCCAGACTGGAGTGCAGTGGCCGCTCCCTGCCACCGCAGCCTCGACCTGCTGGGCTCCGGCGATCCTTCGGTCTCAGCCCTCCAAGTAGCTGGAACTACAGGCGCGCACTACCACGCCCAGCTAATTTTTTGATTTAATGTAGAGATGAGGTCTCGCCTGCCCAGGCGGGTCTCGAACCCATGGGTTTAGGCAATCCACTCACCTCAGCCTCCCAAAGGCGAGGGATTACAGGCTGAGCCACTGAGCCCGGTACCTTGCCAAATTTAATAAGACCCTGAGTTTTCCCAGGATAAGAGAATGAAAACAAAATTGATATTTTGTTTAACCATCAAACAACTAGAATTGCACTGTAAAGGTAGCCACTAGACATATGTGGCTATTGAGCACTTGAAGCACGATCAGTTCAAATTGAGATTTGCTGTAAACATGGAATACAGCCTGGATTTCAAAGACTTGGTACAAAAGAAAAAAAAAAGAAGAAAGTAAAATTTCTCAGTAATGTTTTTACATTGATTATATGTTGAATAATATTTTGGATATATTGTGATAAATAAAAAATACAGTATTAAAGTTGGTTGGGCATGATGACTCATGCCTGTAATCCCAGCACTTTGAGAGACCAAGGTGGGAAGATTGCTTGAACACAGGAGTTTGAGACCAGCCTGGGTAAGACCCCCATCTCTACAAAAAATTAAAATAAAAAAATTAGCTGGGCATGGTGGCACATGTCTATAGTCCTAGCTACTCGGAAGGCTGAGGTGAGAGGTTTGCCTGAACCCAGGAAGTCGAGGTTGTAGTGAGCCATGATCATACCACTGCATTCTAGCTGAGCAATAGAGACTGTGACTCAAAAAAAAAAAAAAAAAAAAAAAAGGAATACAGTTAATTTTACCTATTTCTTTGTTTACTTTTAAATGTGGCTCACACTTTATTTCTGTTGGATACTGCTAAAAACTAGAAACCGAAATGTTTTATTCTTTTGCTTTATGTGCTCTGTTGATGATTATGGCCCTTAACAGCATGCAAATTAAATTGCAAATAAGTACATACTTAATCTGTCTTTTTTATTGTCTAGAGTTTGACAGGAGGAGCCAATGGAGGTGTCCACTGTACGGATGTAACAAATGCAAGTAGGACTATGCTTTTCAACATTCATTCTTTGGAATGGGATAAAGAGCTCTGCGAGTGAGTTGTGTTTTGCTCTAACTATATATTTCCCAGTATGTTACCTATTTATAACCCAAAGTTTATGATTTTCAGATGTCAGTGGAGCACCAAAATGTAACTGTTGATATTTCAACTGTAATAAACAAATCTATGTGGTAGTTTTTAAAGTAAAACTATTATTACATATGTAATAAGCAGGCCAAATTAATTATTCTTCACAGAGGACTAGGTTTCTTTATAAAGTACTTTGGGTTTTGTGTGCTCTTTAATTTTTATCAATTTGGTTGCATAAAGCTAGAATGTTAGATATCCACGCATTCAACTGTGCTTTGTTGGCTTATGTATTTTTTACTAAATTTATGCTCAAGTACATTACATTCATTTTCCAATTGTTACTTACACTTTTTTCATTTAAGTACATATAAATGTTTCTAGATGTTTGTTTAAAACTGTTAAATACCCAATCCTATTGTTTTTCAGATTTTTTGGAATTCCAATGGAAATTCTTCCAAATGTCCGGAGTTCTTCTGAGATCTATGGCCTAATGGTAAAAAATATTTTAAAAAATTGTAAAGGTGTTATTTTCATTAAAAAAAAACCTTGCTACTTAGAATTCAAAAGTTAATTGTGTTATGTTTTATAATTTAAAAATCTTAGTCCTTTTTCCCAATTGATTTTATATTTATAAACTTTTATTAGCTTTTCTTTGAGTATTATTACTTTTAAAGTGTTTATAAGATCACCTAACTCCAAAGGAAGGCATGGGAATGTTTGAGCCTGTTTATTCTTTCAATCCAAATAACTGTTTAATAGTTGTGATGTCAGGTTTTAATTTAGAGAAGGGACTCTTCACATTTTAATGGCATTCTTTTTTCTGTTGAATCTCTTCTATTGGCCAAACTATGTTATATATTAGATTCTTTGTTCTCCTGAGCAAAATTTAGCAAAGAAACTGAAAGCAAAGAGTTTGTTTCTGATTTGGGATTGCTAATTAAACTTGTTTCTATAATGGACATTTTTACTCTTGCATTCACTGAAACCCAGAAAAAAAAGAAAGTTCAGCAAAAGCGTGCTTAGCACAAAAAATAAAACATAGCAAAACAAAAAGTGTGCTTAGCATCATTAAGAGCCTATAGTTAAGCATCAGGAATGAAAATCTCTAGAAAGATTTGAGCTGGCATCTGAGCACAAAAATCTGGAATTTATAATAAGTCTAAGATAAATTACAAACAATATTACCTAGACATTTCATGAAAAATGTTGGAAACTCCACTTACAGAGTTAATAGAGTCAAACACTAAGTGCTCTGAATAAAGCTTGAGCAAGAATTTATAACTGTTTCATTCATAAGAAAGCTTATTAAGGCAATGTGAAATTTCTGAAGGGAGACATAGTCACTGCTTATCTACAATAAGAGTGCTTCAGTAATTTCACAGCTGTCAACTAACTGACTTGGGTCAAGGAAAAAGAAACTCTTCTTGAGAAATAGTTTCAGAGGATGGTTAAAAAGAAACATTGAACTGGCCTAGTTTTCTTTTGCATTTAAAATATTATGCTTCTGTCCCCCTTTTTCCCCCTTGCTGACTATAGAAAATCTCTCATAGCCTGGTGAGTAGGTTGCCCACCAATCATGTACTCATTCATTTGGAAAAGATACCGTGCATTTCCAATTATTTTTGGACGAGCATAAGTCCATTTACTACATAGATATATCTAGAATTTCCATGACCTTCCAAATTATTATAAGCTCTAGTCTGATTTTAATTTTGAAAAAGCTTAATTTTGTTTGTTTTTTAAGTTTTCTATAAGATTGAGAATGATGGTTCCAAAATAAAAGACTAGGGTAGTTTCCTAGAATGAGAGATTCCAGTGTTCCCATTACAAAGTACAGTTGTGATGTGCTTTGGGCTAGCATAATAGGGCAATCAGATATAGTTTTTAAATGTCCTAAATGTCTATCTTAAGTGATATCTTGACCAACATTTCAGACCAATTAGCTGGAAATGCACTGTCACTTTTTCTGCATGCATCATCAGAGTATGTTCCAGGAGTCCAGAGGTCCCTCCCCATGAAGACAAAAGAGTGCTTTATGTGCCTGAACACACATAGTAGATTCTGCTGATAGTTTGTTAATTTTGAAAATATAAACAAAGACTTAAGTATTTAAATATCCAAGACATACAGCCTCAAGATTTCCTATTGATTCACTTTAAACCTTTTATGAAATTTACCCTTTACTTAGTATGCAGGTTCAGCTTTTCAAAGAATATATATAGTAAATTTAAAAAGGTTTTGAATTAACCAGAAAGCATAAAAGAAATAAAATAATGCTCACTATCTAAAGGACATTTTCTATTTTGTAAAGGATCTCTACATATATGCTATTACTTCCTTATTATCATAGCCATGTGAGGTGGATTCTGTTCTTTCCCTCACTTCAACAGATAGGATACCTAAAATTTCTAGAACCCAGGAGACTTGCTCACAGATGTCAGTCTGAGGAGTCAGTCCAAAGCTTTAGTTTGGTGGTTTTCCAGGTACATCACCCTACTCTAGGGATCACATTTCTTAATTTTCCTAATTCCTTAACATCAGTAAAAATTGCTTTGAGTTAGTATATGTTTTTTTTAATTAAGTTTTTGAAGTCCACAATCAGCCACTTAAATCTCATTGTTCTTCCTAGAATGCTAGCCATAATGATCAAAATTAAAACCACAATTCATGACATAAGTTTAAACTTGCTTTTCTAAATTTGAAGAATGATGTTTGCTACGAACAAACAATATCCAATACCTCAACACTCTTGTGTATCTCATCTTAAGAACAACTTGGGTAGAAAGAAAAGTTGCTAAAATACAGCCTTCCAAAATAAACCTATTCTATACTGGTTTGATAGCTACTTAAAGTATATGTAAGTCATTTCTTAATAACAGCTATAATAGCAAAGCACTAATGGACTTCAACCATCATGTAGCCCAGTCCATTTACTCCCATTTTGTAGATAAATGAATTGAGGTTTAGAGAGGTTTCAGCGGCCTGCTCGTGGATTAACATGAACTAACCAGAAGTCTATGTCTCCTGACTCCCAGCCCAATGTTTCATGTTCATTCTCCAGTGCCACGTCTCATTGTGTCATCCTAGGAATACTTTTAGTATCCGTCTCTGTGCCGCTCGTGTAGTTGAAACACTTGCTTTGTCTTTGTCTGCCCACATTCTCTGACACGTTGCTATTTGTACATCCCTGTTGCAGTTATGTTCATAGAGCCAAAAGTTTGTGATTATTCATAATTTTTTTTAAACATTTTATTAGAAAGCTGGGGCCTTGGAAGGTGTTCCAATATCTGGGGTAAGTTTTATCACCAAATTCCTCCCTATCCCCATCCCCTTTCATGTTACAGCTTTCCTCCTGTATCTTAGTTCATTCATCAGTCTGTCCCTTTTTATTTATCCCAGGCTGGAGTGCAGTGGCATGCTCACAGCCACCGCAACCTCTACCTGCTGGGCTCAGGCGATCCTTCTACCTCAACCTTCCAAGTAGCTGGAACCACTGGTATATGCCACCACACCTGGCTGGTTTTTTTGATTTATTGTAGAGCTGAGAACTCGCCAAATTGCCCATGCTGCTCTCAAACCTCTGGACTCAGGCAATCCTTTCATCTTCGCCTTCCAAAGTGCTGGAGTTACAGGCGTGAACCACTGTGCCCGGTGTTGTGTGCACCTTTTTAAACTAGGGAAAACAATTGAGAGCAGTAGAATTGACTAATTCTTGTTGTTGTGTGACACAGCATGCATCATTAAGAATATTTTGAATAAGCCGGGATCGGTGGCTCACCCTGTAATCCCAGCACTTTGGGAGGCTGAGGTGGGAGGATTGCCTGAGCCCGCGGGTTCGAGACCCGCCTGGGCAACTTGGCGAGACCTCATCTCTACAATAAATAAAAAAAGTAAAATTAGCCAGGCATGGTAGCACGCGCCTGTGGTTCCAGCTACTTGGAAGGCTGGGGCGGAAGGATCGCCGGAGCCCAGCAGGTTGAGGCTGCGGTGGCCGGGAGCAGCCACTGCACTCCAGTCTGGGCGACAGAGTGAGACTCCGACGCAAAAAAAAAAACCAAAAAACGAATATTTTGAATAAACTAATTTCCCATACCTATTATCTTATATATTAACAAGTGGAAAAAATGGATAAATGGAAAATATACAAGAAATGTAGACAACTCATTCCTTGATAAAGAAAAAAGGAGCAATAGATTTAGCATGGTGGCTCATGCCTTTAATTCCAACACTTTGGGAGGTCAAGGTGGAAGGATCACTTGAGGCCAGGAGTTTGAGCCCAACCTGGGACACATAGCGAGACTCCTGTCTCCACACATACACACAAAAGTTAGCCAGGTGTGGTGGCATGTGTCTGCAGTCCTTAGATACTCCAGAGGCTGAGGTGGGAGGATTGCTTGAGCCAGGAGTTTAAAGCTACAGTAAGCTATGGTTGCACCACTGTACTCAGCCTGAGTGACAGAGCAAGACCTTGTCTCAAAAACAAACAAACAAACAAACAAAAAGGAAAAAAAATGCATCCTATAGTTTTTCTAACAAGGGAATTAATAGTATTCTCTTAATTAGTGTTTTTCGTTATCACTTATACTTTCAGTGTTTGGGGGACCAGTCTGCTGCATTGGTGGGACAAATGTGCTTTCAGGATGGACAAGCCAAAAACACGTGAGTTTAAGAAATAGACTTTTGTTTGTTTGTTTTCCTGGTTTAGTGCTTGGAATGAGAAAAAGCTTTTGAAGTTCATTCAGGCTGAAATCAATAGCTTAATAGCTCTAATATGGATATAAAATGTTTTGCCATTTGGATTTTTATCTTCTTCAGGTAAAAATACATTATGCCATATGTATACACACTGTTGAGGTTTGTAAAGACCTTAATTCATAAAATTCAATACCTTTTTCATCCTCTAAACTAGATTTTGATTCAAAGTATTCTTGCATCTTGGGGGGACATTGGTGGGGTGGGGGAGGGCCGGGAAGAGGTGAGGAAGAGCCATAATAAAAACTATAATTGCAGTATATTAACCCTGCCCAAGGCTTTCTCACTAATTTTAAAGTCATACTTTTGTGGAATCTTCAAGGTTATTTTCCTGGCACTGTGTTTTTTCCTCATCTGAAGTATCTCCTTTGACAAGAGGCAGAAAGAATGATAGAAGTAGAGATTTTTCTCCCAGTGTCATCTCTTTACTCCTTACATGCAGAATCTGAAACAAGCACCGTATTTAAGAGTAATAATAAGATGACTCCCACTTTAGGTTGAGAAAATGAATGGTCAAAGAGGTTAAGTGCTTGCCTAAGATCATAGCCTAGATTCAAAAACAAAGTCAGATCTCAAGCCCATACTGTCTGAGTCTGAATCTGGTACTCTTTCTTTTTGTTCCACCATTTTTATTTGAAGGTAATTTTAAACATAAAAAATTAAAATCTGCCTTCCAATTCTATGTGTTGATGAGTAGCAACAAATAAGCCTCAAAAGCTGAAATAGTTCTGATAATTATAAACAAACTCAGCTACTGACTATTGTGTTACATATAATGTTCCATGTGTTTTAAACATGTTCTCATTTAATCCACATAAAAATCCTCTTGTTTCCATTTTCCACATCAGGAAATTGAGAGTTAAAGAAGATAATTTATGCAATGACACACAGCTAGTAAGTGGGAGACGCAGTATTTGCACTCAGTTCCATCTCATTCTTTAGCTGGAACTCTTCACCTGTGTACTTACTGCCCCCTGTATGGAAAAGACTGCCATAGAACTGGCAAGATAGTCTACATTTAATTGTTCTTTTCTTGAGATTTTTCTAATTTTCTCATCAATCCTAACTTCAGTGGTTAAGTTCTTTGTTTGTGAATAATGGAATGTGTAACATTTCTGGATTAAACGTTCTTGCAGTCTAGCAAGAGCATTGGTTCTCATATCAGTGTTACATTATTTGTGTGAATGTTTCCTAGGGAGGGAGATATGAGAATTCTTTTCAGGTTATGGCAATCTGAGTTTACTATTGGGAGTACTTGACTCAGCATGACTCTGGAAACACTTTTTTGTTTGTTTGTTTGTTTTAAGTCAGAGTCTCACTCTGTTGCCCGGGCTGAAGTGCAGTGGCATGATTGTGGCTACCGCAGCCTTCACATGTTGGGCTCAGGCAATCCTTCTGCCTCAGCCTTCCAAGTAGCTGGAATTACAGTGCTAAATTTTTAATTTATTGTAGAGACGAGGTTCCACCAAGTTGCCCTGGCTGGTCTCAAGCCCCTGGGCTCAGGCAATCTTCTCTCCTCTGCATCCCAAAGTGCTGGAATTACAAGTGTGAGCCACCATGCCTGGCCCTTGGAAACATTATTTGAATCTGGGTTCCAGGCAGCTGGATCAGGAACCAAGAGAAATAAGGTAGAAAACGAGGTTACTTTCTCCTTCTTTCCTCTTCTGCCAGGAGCACTGATGCTAGTAAATCATATCCTATCTCTATATTTCTGTTTTTTTTTTTTTTTTTTTAGTCGGAGTCTCACTCTGTCACCCAAGCTGGAGTGCAGTGGCTCATCCATGGCCACTGCAGCCTTGACCTGCTAGGCTCAAGTGATTCTTTCACCTTGGCCTTCCAAGTAGGTAGAACTACAGGTGTACACCACCATGCCCAGCTAATTTTTGATTTATTGTAGAGATGAGGTTTTGCCAAGTTGCCCAGGCTGGTCTTGAACCCCTGGACTCAAGTAATCCTCTCGCCTCAGTCTCCCAAAGTGTTGGGATTACAGGCATGAGCCACTGTGCCTGGCTTATCTCTATATTTCAGTGCCTAACACAATACAGACAACCCTCTGTATCTGTGGGTTCCACATTCATGGATTGAAAATATTCAGAAAAAGTGACAATATGACCAAAAAACCACAAATAAAAATTATACTATAAAATTATTTACATAGCATTTGCATTGCATAAGGTATTATAAGTAATGTAAAGAGTATTTAAAGTATACAGGAGAATGTATGTAGGTTGTATGCAAATACTACACTATGTTATATAAGGGACTTGAGCATCCTTGGATTTTTGTATCCATAAGGAGCTCTGAGACCAATTCCCTACAGATAACTGAGGGACAACTGTACATGGTAGACACCCAATAATTAGCCTGCTTTCCCTCTTCTCTCTTATTCCTCTCTCCTTTAACGTTATGAGTCAAGTCCATAATTGGGCGAAATTAAGTTAGGGAGGGCTTGTTTGAGTACCTATTGCAGGTTGGAGGAGGGAAATAGCAAATTGTAAGATCTTTGATCTCAGATTACTCTCCCTGAGGGGAAGAACACAAACATGCAGTTAAACATATATAAATCTGAATCTTTGAATCTCTTAGGTTTCAGTGGGAGGGAAGAAAAATCACAAAAGATTGTTAGTAACGAGATGCTTTGAAGAATGAGCAATATTAGCGGTGCAGGGAGCATTGAACACAGATGCAAATAGGAAAATTGAAGTCTTTGTTTAGAGAATGTAGAGAACATTCTTGTAGGGAAGTGATAGGATCATGTCAGATTTATGAGCTGGTGTTCAGAAACGACTGGAGTTGTCAGTTAATAATATGGCAATACTGGGTCAAAACGAGGAAAGACTAGAGGCAAAGAGGTAACTGGAAGAAGCAACTATGGGGTTCCAGTAATGAGAATATAGACTCTGAAGGATGGAGACAGAGAGGGAGACTGTGGCTGGACACGCATGGCACTACAGAGGGACAAGGGAGAAGAAGTAGGTATGTAGTCTTTGTACCTGGACACAGTGGTTAGGCTTAGTCAAAGTAAGAAATGAGTCCAAGTACTATATATTGCACTTATTTGGAAATGTAGAATAAGTTCAATATAAAAGTAGAGATTTTGGATTTCCCCTAGGCAGTCGATTCCAAAGCACTAGAAATAGACGACATTGCCAAGAAAAAGTGTACAAGTAGAGGAGATATTTATGAGAAGTAGGAGATATCAGGATGGAGAAGTCAGAAAAATAGAATGTGGTTACTCATTAGTGTGGACATCCAGGGTAGAGATATTAAAGAGGGAGACATGGTCAGCAGCACAAAATACTACATGGAAGCGGAGAACCAAGAACAGACCATTATACATAGAAATTACGTTTTCATTTGGTGACCTCCAATAGTGAAGTTTCTGTAGAATATTGAAGATGGAAACCAATTGTAAATGGTCAAAAGAGATGTGGGTGGGTAGAAAATAGAGACAGCAAAACAGAATGTCTTTGGAAAAATGCAACCACCCAAAAATGGTGAGAAAAGTAGACAGTGTGAAGTTAACAGAATCATGCAACATTTTGGGAATTTTGTTTGCTTGTTTTTTATTATAAAAATGTGGGATACAATTCAGGGTTAGGTATACAAACGTTGATTATGTGGGTACCCTTGTTGATGAGGTATGCCCCTCCCTCCCCCAGAAGTTTCCCTCAAATGCCAATCCCACCCCCCTCCCCTGACAGTTTCCCACTACTGCCAATCCCTTTCTTACAGTATTATGATAATTGTTCAAGGTCCGTGTATGGTGTTTTTAAGTTATAGTAAGATCAGAGGATGTTTAATGATTATTTTTTGGAGTTTGAGCAGAGAGCAGATGAAATTTGTACTATAAATGGGAGATAAGTGATGGGCAGAACGAAGTCCTAAGAGGTTAGAGAAATTGGGATTGAGAGTCTAGTTCATCTCTCCCAACCTCAACAGGGAGAAAATGATAGCTCAGAATTCAGTGGAAAGCCCATCTCTGGTTCAGAATGAAGAAACAAATTATGGATGAATCTGATTTTTTTGTAGCTTGGCTATATTTTCCAATTTTTCTAGAATGAACATGGATTACTTGAATATTACATTTCATTTTTCCAAAAGAGCACTTAACTCATTCGTGACCACTGATGTGAATTTGTTATGTCATTCCAAATTCTTTTCCTGGTTGCTGCTGACATGAATTTACCTCATAGTGGAAGACTGTCTTTTCAGGTGTATAATCCAAATAAAAATACAAAGTACAGAATGCTGGTGTCTGAGTCAAATACTGAATATGTCTGCAACTTTCAGCTGTATTGTGAAAAAGGTGACAGTTTTGAAAAGACCATTTCATATGTGCTTAATGACAGAAGTTTGCAGCAACCAGCTTCAGGTTTTTTAAAATTTTTACCCACTATCAGTATTAGGAAAGTGAAAATTTGCTATTCGTGAATATTAAGATAGCTGTATCATTTCCTCAGGGGCACTGACTGGATGCAATAGAGAAAGTTTTTATCCCCTTCACAGCCTTGCCCAGGGCCATTTTCCCTGCCCCTATATGCCATCTTTGTCACACCTCTCTAGACTGCTCAGTCCTGATCTAATAGTCATGTAGGAGAGCAAGCAACTTTTGCCTTTGCAGAGGTTAGAGAAGTTAACCATCTTTCTGGGATGTTTGAACACAGTACGTACGGTGTTGAGGAAGGCTAGGTAGACCACATAAATGCAAAAAGCTGTATGTATGCCTGATGACTGAGAAGAAAGAACAATACAATTCAAGAGGAAAATGATGACCAACATACAGCTTTGAAAGCTGTGGCCTACATGTAGCAAAGAATTCTCCTTATACATCGCTAACAATAATTAATTGCTTAGTAAGGATACTCAAGAATTCACCTTTAGCCGGGTATGGTGATTCATGCCTATAATCCCAGCACTGGGAGGCCAACGCGGGAGAACTGCTTGAACCAGGAATTCAAGACTAGTCTGGGCAACACATGAGCTCTTATCTTTACAGGAAAAAAAAAACCTCAAAAAATTAGCCAGGCATGGTGACGCACACCTACAGTCCCAGCTACTCGAGAGACTGAGGTGGGAGGGGAGCCTGAGCCCAGGAGGTCGAGGCTGCGGTGAGATGTGTGTGATCATGCCACTGCATGTCTGGGTGACAGAGTGAGACCCTGATTAAAAAAAAAGAATTCACTTTTATTAAATGGTTTGAGCCTTCTCATCAGTTTTGTACTTTAAGACTTGTAATAAACAGCTTTCATGATATAATAAAAATGTTTAGAGAAAAAAAGATTTGTAATATTATAATAACTGTTCAGTATAGAGAGTGTTTATATGAGTCCTAAATTGGTACAGATTTCTTCTTTAAAAAGCATGAAATAGATAATTAACTTTCATTTTTATGAATATTTATTTTAAAAGATGAACTTGAAATATATAGGTTTTTCAGAATGTGGCAGTAAAAAGGTGTAGTGAGTTATTGTTTTAGTTTGTAAATGTATTACCTGTACCTAGTGTTATTTGACAAGTGTCTTTACGAATTTAGATATTCTTTAATCCCATACTGCCTAATGTGTCACCTATTCATCAAGCAGGCCAAGAATATGTTTGGCTGAGAATACCATGGGCTCATCCTTATTCAGAACAATGGTACCTGGAAAAATGTTTGTCAGAAAAAAAAGTCCTTGTTTTGCATTTGTTGCCCAATCGAAATGCAACTGATTGGATCTGTTGACTTAGTGCTGACTGGTAGGAACTTCTGCTGGGATCCTTCTACCAGCCCCTACACTGAGCACTCTCAGTTCTCTCACTTGCTGGAATGTCACCAGCACATTTAGAAGCCTAGTGGCACAGGGCACAGCAGCGAGGCCTATGGGGAAGGAATCCCGAGCTAGGGCAGAGTCATGCGTAATTATATCAGCCTTGTTATCCCAAATCAGTTTAAAACTGTTTCTCTCTGTCTCTTATTGGTATCAGTTTGGGCTGCTTATCTGCCTGGCACAAGTCAAAACTACCCATTAATGTCCAAGTGCCAGACTTGTTGCAGAGTCCAAAGTTTGTACTGATAAGTCTGCTACAAAATAAATTCAGTTCCTTCATATCAGCCATGTTACATTCTGGCTCTGATTATCCTGTCACTGTCTTAATTCCTATCCTACAGAGAGAATGGGAAAGGTAGGCTTTAAATAGTCTTCCCCTCCCCACTGCTCTTGTCCTGACTTTGCAGCTACACTCCGCCACACTCTGCACCTAGCCTCCTCGCCCTGCCAGGACATAGTGGCATCGCTCAGTTTATGACTGTATTAGTGACAGAGCTAAGCTGCTTGTCATCATGATACTGCACTCCACGTGGATTAGTAGTTACATAACTGTAACCAAACATAGAATTTGTTGTAATTCAGCGGTATTTTGTAAACACAGCCCTGAGCTGTGACTGACTAAACGCTAAATGCCATACCTGCATTTTTCCATTAAGACTGCACTAAGTAAATTTTCTTCTAAGCTGATCTTTAAAACATTAAGCCATAAAGAATATATGATATTTATTAACTTTCAGGACTTTTCTAAAGCTTTAATATAATGACTTTTATTGTACTAAATTATATGCCATCTTAGATCATTTGTCTTATTAATGTTTCATCATTTGCTTTCAATAAAATGGTTATTCATTCTCTCCCTAACTATAGGTATGGAACAGGATGTTTCTTACTATGTAATACAGGTCATAAGGTATGTTTGTTTTTTTAATTCTTTTTTTGTTTTTTGGTTTTTGTTTTGAGTTGGAGTCTCACTCTGTTGCCCAAACTGGAGTGAAGTGGCCACTCCCGGCCACCGCAGCCCTGACCTGCTGGACTCTGGCGATCCTTCTGCCTCAGCCTTCCAAGTAGCTGGAACTACAGGCAGGCACTACCATGCCCGCTAATTTTTTTTTTTTTTTTATTGTAGAGATGAGGTCTCGCCAAGTTGCCCAGGCAGGTCTCGAGCCCACGGGCTCAGGCAATCCACTCACCTCAGCCTCCCAAAGCACAGGATTATAGGCTAAGCCACCAAGCCCGGCTGTTTTTTTAATTCTTAATTTTAAATATGTGGGGTACAATTCAGGGTTTGGTATACAAATGTTCATTATGCAGGTACCCTTGTTGATGACGTGTGCCCACCCCTCGACAGTTTTTTTTATTAGAAGATTGATGAAAGTCTTCTTTAAGTTCATATAAATAATACTTGAGCATAATTTGCTATTAAGTTACTCGTGAGTCTTCACCTTTTACTTAATCTTTATCAGGGTTTAATTTAGAACTCAATAAAATTTGAATTGTTCTAATAAGAACCATTTTAGGTTTTTTGTATTTTATATGTTTTTAATTGTGTAGGTGGGAAATCTAAACTGGAAGCTTGGCTTAAGTGTGTTCTTGATTCTGATTATCTTAACTGTGAAGATTTAATTTTTAAATTGGTTTATTGATTGAGTTGATGTGTACTTATGTCATTTTTTTTTTTTTTTTTTTTTTTTTTTTGAGTTGGAGTCTCACTCTGTCGCCCAGACTGGAGTGCAGTGGCCGCTCCCGGTCACCGCAGCCTCGACCTGCTGGGCTCCGGCGATCCTTCCGTCTCAGCCTTCCGAGTAGCCGGAATTACAGGCATGCGCTACCACGCCCGGCTGATTTTTTGATTTATTGTAGAGATGAGGTCTCGCTGCCCAGGTGGGTCTCGAACCCGCGGGCTCAGGCAATCCACTCATCTCAGCCTCCCAAAGGCGCGGGATTACAGGCTGAGCCACCGAGCCCGGCTTGTACTTATGTCATTTTACGTTTAAAAATATTTTCATGCTCTCTTCATTTTTTCAACTACTGAAATCTTTTTTTTTTTTCCTTACAGTGTGTATTTTCTGATCATGGCCTTCTCACGACAGTGGCTTACAAACTCGGCAGAGACAAACCAGTATATTATGCATTGGAAGTAAGTTCTTTTCAATCAATACTGATAACATGACAAACATTCAAAACTAATGAAAATTAGTGTTTTCTAACACCTTTTCTGGTCAGTTTTAATACAAAGAACTCAAACAATTTTGTCTTCTTCTCGACATTTTATTGAGTGGAAGAACCTGGTACTGAACGGGAGGCCAGGATTCCTAGGAGACTTCAATTATATTGGTTCCTCAGTTCTTATACCAATTAATTGTGTCACCTTGGGCATATTACTTGACCACTCTGCAGTGAAAGTTTTTTTTTTTTTATTTCTAAAGTTTAAAGAATTGATGTGCCCTCAAATAGTTTTTATCTTGAAAATTCTGTTTTTATGATTAAAAAAACCCCAGTGTTCCAAAAAGAACCCCCTGAGTACAAAAAGGCAGAACAACTCTCTTCACTTTTCTCCCCATAAAAATGAATTTTGTATAACATTTTGATGTGGAAAATAAAGTGAGGAGATTTGTGCCATTTATCACTGAAAACATTTGTTTCAAACATGTTTGTAAATTATGGTAAGAATATGTCACTCTAAGTCTATAGGATATGGTAGGTTTGTATCAAAAACCTTAGAAATATTTATTTATAAAGTTAAAGAAGTAGTACTCTTTTTGTAAAATCAGATACATTTCTCTCTTTTTTTTTTTGAGTTAGAGTCTCACTCTGTCGCCCAGACTGGAGTGCAGTGGCAGCTCCCGGCCACTGCAGCCTCGACCTGCTGGGCTCCGGCAATCCTTCCGCCTCAGCCTTCCAAGTAGCTGGAACTACAGGCACGCGCTACCATGCCCAGCTAATTTTTGATTTACTGTAGAGATGAGGTCTCGCCAAGTTGCCCAGGTGGGTCTTGAACCCGCGGGCTCAGGCAATCCACTCACCTCAGCCTCCCAAGGCACAGGATTTCAGGCTGAGCCACCGAGCCCGGCTCAGATACATTTCTTAAAAGCATTTCTATACAATTAATTTTGAAATGGTTACCTTGTAATATACAAGTACACCATTAATATGAAAACTTACTGAGGCTCATTTTCTGGAGTGCCTGATAGTAATTTGGTCACAAGTTTGAGACTTCTAGTTAGAATTAAAACATTTTAATAGTCATTATGCTTAGAGCATGAAGAATATTAGTTTATTTCCATTTTTTTCTTCTGCAACCATAAACACTGTAATCTCCCCCCAGTCACTTTTCTATGGATGGAAGCATTTGTGAAAACTTGATCTGTATATTAAAGGTATCTTAATATTTCACAGAATTTAAAATTCTACAAACCCTCTTCCCCTTTATTTTCCCTCTGTGGAGAGTACTTAGCACAACACTGTGCACGTAGGAAGAATATGCACTTGATAAGTATTACTTATAATAATGATAAAAAGATGCTTTCTTTTTTCCTTAAACGGAACAATTAGTGGTTTTGAATTATAGGTGCCTTATACCTGGAAAGGGCCTCAGGGACAAGGGTCACCTTTTCTTAACTTCCCTCCCAAGAGGAAAAGCCTTCTCTTGTCTCCTTTACTGATAGCCTTCCAACTTCTGTTTGAAGATACCACCTAAAACTGCTTCTTTTTTGTTTTGATTTTTGTTTTACTTTTTTTATTTTAAAGACATGGGGTACGATTCAGGATTAGGTATTTAAGTAAGTGGTCATCGCATAGGTAAAGTTTGGGCCTCCCTTTGGTCCCCACTTTCCCTGGTACCCTTGAGGTCAGGTACTTTGAGATCAGGTACCCTTATTGATGTTGTGTCCCCACCCCACCCACCCCAGCAGTATCCCACTACTGTCAATCCCTTTCTTATAGTATTATGGTAAATTAAAACTGCTTCTTTTTTTCTTTTTTTTGAGTTAGAGTCTCACTCCATAATAGCACCTCTAGCATCGGACCTTGGTCAGCTGTTAAAAGCGTGCAAACACTAGGAGGCAACTGTATGTTTTCCTGGGTCTTCCTCCTCCAGGGTAAACTGGCCCAGTGCCCTAATCTCATATGGTTTCTAGATGAGCTCCCTTCATTAGGTACATTGCAATTTGTCAGTGCTTTCAGATGGAATATAATATTCTACATGTAATCTCACCTGCAGTCAATCAATAGCGTGATGCAAGCCTCTCCTATTGTAAGCACAGCTTCTACTTCTCTAGCCTGAGAGTTTGTTAATTAAGGCTAATAATCCCTTCATACTATTGACCCTGGGGACATATGCTAAAAATCCTAGCTCATTTTGAACGGAATCATTGTCAAAACAAGTCCACTCCATTCTGTATTTGTGTATATTTATTGTTAAGCTAAATTCAGATCCCTATTTTTTCCTGTTGTTTCATGATAGCGATTTTAGCCTATTTCTATGTAGGCTTTTTTTTTTTTTTTTTTTTTGAGTTGGAGTCTCACTCTGTTGCCCAGGCTGGAATACTGTGGCATGCTCACGGCCACCACAGTCTCAGCTTGCTGGGCTCAGGAGATCCTTCCACCTTAGCCTTCCAAGTAGCTGGAACCACAGGTGCGTGCCACTATGCCCAGCTAATTTTTTGATTTATTGTAGAGAGGAGGGCTCGCCAGTTGCCCAGGCTGGTCTCGAACCCCTGGACAGGCAATCCTCTTACCCCTACCTCCCAAAGTGCTGGAATTACAGGCGTGAGCCTCTGCACCCAGGCTGAATTCTTTTTCACTCTTTTCTCTGTTATTCTTTCTGTTTTGTCTCATCTGGAGACTTAACAAGCATGTACTTTATGATCTTGTTTCAATCATGTAATTTTTTTTAGATTCATAGAATTTTAAAGCTGAGAGAGGGACACTAGATCATATGCCAACATACTTAATTACACCCTCCTATCCCCTAGTTTTCCACATGGGGAATCTGAGATTAGAGAAGTGAAATTGGAGTCACTTGGCCAAGGTAACTTTTTTTTTTTTTTTTTTTTTTTTGAGTCAGAGTCTCACTCCATTGCCCAGGCTAGAGTGCAGCGGCATGCTCACAGCCACCACAACCTCGACCTGCTGGGCTCGGGTGATCCTTCTGCCTCAGCCTTCCAAGTAGCTGGAACTACAGGTACATGCTACCACGCCCGGCTAATTTTTTATTTTATTGTAGAGATGAGGTCTCGCCAAGTTGCCCAGGCTGGTCTCAAACCCATGGGCTCAGGCAATCCTCTCACCTCTGCCTCCCAAAGTGCTAGGATTATAGGCGTGAGCCACCGCACTTGGCCTCAAGGTAACTTTTTAACAGCAGTATGTAGCAGACCCAGGTTTGAGGACATTGAAGCCTCAGTGCCTAGGCCACTCACTATCCCATCTCCTTGCTTGTGAGTCTAGGAAGTCTGGGGTCCAGTCTTAAGTATAGTGCTGTTTTCACGGCATCTGTTATATGTCTCTTCCTTCATATGCTAACCTATCAGACTAAGCAACAACACACACACAAACATTAATATATTAATATGTTGACAGTATAGATATGATTTTTTTCTGTTTTCTTAATATTTTGGCAATTCACAAATTTTTTTTAGTTTATTATTCTAAATATATAGGGTACAATTCAGGGATAGGTATACAAATGTTCATTATGCAGGTATCCTTATTGATGAGGTATGCACCCCATCCCCTGGCAGTTTCCCACTATGGCCAATCCCGTTCTCACCCTCCCCTGGCAGTTTCCCACTACTGCCAATCCCTTTCTTACATTAATTTGATAGTTGTTCAAGGTCCACTTATGAGTGAGAACATGTGATACTCGGTTCTTTGTTTCTGTGATAGATAGGTCACTCAGTATTATAGCCTCTAAGTTCATCCAAGTTGCTACGAAGTTCATAATTTTGTCCTTCTTTATGGCTGCGTAATATTCCATCATGTATATATACCACATCTTTTTCAGTCAGTCCTCTTTCAATGAGCAGCACAGTTGGTTCCATGCTTTTGCTATTGAATTCACACAAAAAAAATTTTTTTTAGTAGGAGTCTCACTCTGTCACCCAGGCTGGAGGGCAGTGGCAGGCTCCCAGCCACTGCAGCCTCGACCTGCTGGGCTCAGGCAATCCCTCCTCCTCAGCCTTCCAAGTTGCTGGAACTACAGGCATGCGCCACTATGCCCGGCTAATTTTTTGATTTATTGTAGAGATGAGATCTCGCCAAGTTACCCA
>NW_007247763.1:217379-228414 GCF_000164805.1 Carlito syrichta | reverse complement strand
GAGCCCAGCAGGTCGAGGCTGCGGTGGCCGGGAGCGGCCACCGCATTCCAGTCTGGGTGACAGAGTGAGACTGCAACTCAAAAAAAAAAAAAAGCATTAAAAAGAAACCAACAAACAAGAAAGGATAGGGAATAATGCTAGAATAAAAAACCTTTTTTCAGTAAATTCACGCTAATTCTACTTGGTCATACTAATTTTTTTATAAGTGCTTGCAAAGTATATATTTAATAATGTTTTTAATTTGACAGATTATTGTTAGGCTTGGAAATTGGAGGCATTAAATGTTATTTTCTACCCTCTTTAAAAACCTAAAACTAGAGTTACAATCTTCAATCTTTAGTCTTATTTTATTCTCCCTCTGCTGATTTGAAAGCAACAAAATGCATTTAGTTTTCTTGTCCTGGTGATTGTTTTTCTTTTGTGGGTACGTTTAATTTTTTTTTTTTTTTTGGAGTTGGAGTTGGAGTTTCACTCCGTCGCCCAGATTGGAGTGCCCTGGCCGCTCCCGGCCACCGCAGCTTCCACCTGCTGGGCTCCGGCGATCCTTCCGCCTCAGCCTTCCGAGTAGCCAGAATTACAGGCGTGCGCTACCACGCCTGGCTGATTTTTTTGATTTATTGTAGAGATGAGGTCTCGCCAAGTTGCCTAGGTAGGTCTCGAACCCGTGGGCTCAGGCAATCCACTCACCTCAGCCTCCCAAAGGCGCGGGATTACGGGCTGAGCCACCGAGCCCAGCTACTTTTTTAAAGATATTTAACTATCTATTTGCTAATAGTGTGTATAATCATTTAGTATTTTTTTTTTTTTTTTTTTTTTTGAGTTGGAGTCTCGCTCGGTCGCCAAGACTGGAGTGCAGTGGCCACTCCCGGCCACCGCAGCCTCGACCTGCTGGGCTCTGGCGATCCTTCCGCCTCAGCCTTCCAAGTAGCCGGAATTACAGGCATGCGCTACCACGCCCGGCTGATTTTTTGATTTATTGTAGAGATGAGGTCTCGCTGCCCAGGCGGGTCTCGAACCCGCAGGCTCAGGCAGTCCACTCACCTCAGCCTCCCAAAGGCGCGGGATTACAGGCTGAGCCACTAAGCCTGGCTTTTTTAGTATTTTTAATCTCCTACCCGTGATGTGGACTGTGAATACCTGACCCTTAACCACCTCCACCAGCATGTTATTTAGTTTAAAGTTTCATTTTCCCCTTTTCCTCAACATACCACAATTGCTACTATTTTCTTTGCTGCCCATACTAAATCATATTTATTACCTTATTTTATGCATTTCTGTTTTCGGTATCATTTCTTTAGTCACAACTTTTACGTTGCCAGCAACATTTTTTTCCTTGCTGAGGGACATCCTTTCATAGTACTTTTAGTAAGAGCATGGGATACATAGTAAACCTATTCTATTTAGGTTCATCTGTTTTGCCCTCACTCTGGGAGTGAGTATAATATCCTAGATTAACAATTGTTTTTCCCATGTCCCTTCTGACTATTTTTGATGCCGAGGAGACCTGTGCTGTCAATCTAAATATGGTCCTTTTGTAGATAAATCTGGCTTATTGTCTGGGAGTTTTTAACATTACCTCTTTATCACTGATGCTCTATAGTTTTGCTATCATGTGCCTGGGTTTGGATTTATTTTTATTTATCCTGTTAGGTACTTGGATCCAAGTCTGTCTTCAGATCTGGAAAATTCTCAGCAATTATCTCTTCAAATATTGCTCCTCTACCATTACCTCCATCCTCTTCTGGAATTGCTATTGGATGAATATTGGAACCTTTCAACCCATTCTCCATGTCTCTTAACTGCTCTTTTGTGTTTTTTTAATCTCTTTGTTTCTCTGTGCTGCATCCCTGGTGAGTTTCTTGGTATCTGTCTTCCATTTCCAAATTCCTCCTTTAAAATAAACAGGGCCAAGCATAAAACCCTCCTTTTTTGGTATTGTGAAACATAAGATGCACAGAAAAATGCATTGAATATTGATATACAACGTGACAGCTTATTATAAAAAGAAGCCTCATGTACCTTGTACCCAGGTCCGGAAATAGAATACCACCAACCCCAAGAGCCGTTATGTACCCCATCCCCATCACAGCCTTCTCCCTATCCCCTGAAATAAGCACACCCTGACTTTAATCATAATCACTTCCTTACTTGTCTTTGTCGTTATAACACTTAAATGTGTAACCCTAAACACCAGAATTCAGTCTTGCATGTTTGTAAGTACTTTATGTATTTAAAGTTTAAAAGAGAAAGAAAGAGCACACACATGAATATCTGGGTCACACAGTACATATTCTTTAATCTCACTTCTTTCACTCAACATTAGGTTTCTGAGATTCATCCATGGTGTTGGGTAGAGCTGTTTTGTCATCCCTTTTCACTGCCATATAAAATTACCACGGTTTAGTATTTATTCAACTACTGATGACATTTCAGTTGTTTTCAGTATTTGGCTATTATTAGAAATGCTGCTGTGAACATTTTTGTATATGTCTCCTGATGTAAATATGTACCCTTTCTGTAGGAGGAGGATTTCTAGGCCATAGATTGTATCTTCACTTTGAGTAGAGAATGCAAACCGTTTTTCACAGTAGATGTAACAAGTTACACTCCCACCAGCAGTGTGTGGGAGTATTAATTTCCTCATCATCTGTCTATTCTAGAGTTTATCCCATCGACTACCTTTTTCATTTCATTCAATATTTTCATTTCCAACATTTTTATTTGGTTATTTTTCACATCTACCTGATTTTGTTTCATTTCTCTTTTGCTTCGTAGTATCTTGTTTTTAATGGAAGTCATGTCTTAATTTTTCTCTGAACAACTTCAGCATACTTATTTTAAAAAAGTCTTTGTCAGACCGGAATAAATTCTATTCCAGCTTTTACGTTTTGTTGCTTGATTTATTTTTTCTTTTTCCTTTTGTTGTTGTTGTTTTTGTTTTTTTGAGTCAGAATCTCACTCTGTTGCCCAGGCTGGAGTGCAGTGGGCACCATCATGGCTCACTGCAACCTCGACCTTCTGGGCTCAAGCAGTCCTCCCATCTCAGCCTCCCAAGTAGCTGGGACTACAGGTAGATGCCACTGGCTATTTTTATTTATTTATTTATGATTTTAATTTTATTTTTTTGTAGAAACAGGGTCTTGCTATGTTCCCCGGGCTGGTCTCAAACCCCTGGACTCGAGCAATCCTTCTGCCTCGGCCTCCCAAAGTGCTGGGATTATAGACGTGAGCCACCGCACCTGGCCTTGATTTCCTAATTATAAATTTTTTTCACGTAGTTTAGAGTTTTCACTTACAGCCTCATCGGTCATTAAACCACAGCCTTAATCAGTAAGAGAGCGCCACCTAGCCCTGGCTTCAAGCATTGAACCTGATTCTATTCCCTGTCATGCACAAAGAATTTTTGACTCCTTTCCTCTGCAGGAACCCATTCTCAGCAACCACTTCTACTCCCTGACACATACAAAAAAATAAATCAGAACCCATTATGCTTGTGGCTTTAATCCTGCTTGGTTATTATGCATTTCTGTTTCTGTCAATATAGATATTATTCTGTTTTTGAATCAGCATGTGTTGTTTTAGTATTCTCTTTTTATATTGTGTCGTTGTCCTCTGTGTTTAGAACAAAGGGAACTTTTGAAGTTGATGGAAACATCTTCTTTTTCATCACCAAGAAAATGCTTTTTTTTCCTCTCCCAAGCCCCTGGCAGTTGATACTAGGCCCAACATTTTAGCATCTCTCAATTTTCAGTTTCATTATTTGTAAAAAGAAATCAGGACACAGGATCCTTAAGTTTTTCTGTGACTTCAAACTCATATTCAACTACTTAAATTTGCCTTACCTTTCTAGTTGGAAAATGTTTCTCAGTGGCAGAAGCAACAGGAACACAATAGAGCGGTTAAGTGGTTCTGCCTTCCCTCCATCTTCTTGTTAATAGTTGACTGTCTTTCCCGAAGCTATGCTTCTCCCTTACCTTGCTCCTCTTCTTTTTCTAAATATTGTTTCACAAAACAAAAATCATTTTGGGGAGCCCTTAATGTGATTCTGAACTTGTACTTACTTAGGATTGGAGATTTCCATGTTCTGTATTATGTTGCTAGGACGTGGGGTTCCTGAGGCTTGGGTATTTGTCTGTCTTGTTTTCTATTCTATCCCAGGAGGCTGGCAGACAATACACATACACTAGATATTGCTTAAATACCAAATCCTATATCATGCCGTTTTTTTCTTTTTCAAGTATGAGCTTCAAAGAGGGTTTCCTATGTTGCCCCACTGGTTTCTTTAAATGTCTCTTTCCCCATCTCTTCTTTAGTATGACTTATAAGTATAGTGCTAAGATTTCCTTTTTGGAGTTTTTCATCTTTCTTGAGCTAGGTACTACATTTTAGGTATAAGCCTATGTAATAGGAATCTATTACAATATACTAAATATGACTGTAAACTTAAGTGACTTAAAAGGACACACATTTATTATTTGTCACTTCCCAAAGGTACAGAGTCCAGTCACAGTTTAGTTGAGGACCTTGACTAGAGTCTCACAAGGCTGCAGTCAAGGTATTGGCTGAGGCTGCAGTCTCACCTGAGGTTTAATCTGCTTCCAGGCTCATTCAGGCTATTGGCAGGATTCAGTTTCTTGTTGTAGAACTGAGGGCTTCCATTTCATGCCACCTGTCAGATGGAAACCACTCTCAGTTTCTAGGGCCACCGGAAGTACTTTTACATAAGGGCCCCCAACACGGCCCTATGTTTCCTTAAAGTCAGCAAGGAAGAGAGAATATTCAGTATGACAGGTGCAATAATCTTATAAAATGTATACAGCATAATCACATACACATCATCACATACATCCTGTCACTTTTTCTGTTTTTTGAGTTGAGGTCTCACTCTGTTACCCAGATTGAAGTACAGTGGCACTATCACAGCTCATCACAGCCTCGACCTCCTGAGCTCAGACAATCCTTTCGCCTCAGCCTCCTAAGTAGCTGGGACTATGGCATGCCCAGCTAATTGTTTTTTCAGAGATGAGTCTTGCTATGTTGCCCAGACTTAGTATAAAAAATTAAATGTCTCAATTATTTTATTATTGATTGCGTGTCGAAATAACATTTGTAATATTTTGGGTTAAGTACAATATATTATAAATTTTTTTGAGTCAGAGTCTAACTCTGTTGCCCAGGCATCCACCTGCTGAGCTCAGGTGATCCTTCTACCTCAGCTTTCCAAGTAGCTGGAACCACAGGTATGTACCATGTTTGGCTAATTTTTTGATTATTATAGAGACGAGGTCTCACCAAGTTGCCCAGGCTAATCTCAAATCCCCCTGCACTCAGGCAAACCTCTTGCTTCTGCCTCCCAAAGTGCTGAGATCACAGGCATGAGCCACTACACCCAGCTTATTAATTTTACCTGTTTCTTTTTACTATCTTAATGTAACAAAAATTTATATTACATATACAACTTACATTATATTTCTTTCTTTCTTTTTTTTTTTTTTTTTTAGTCGGAGTCTTACACTGTCATTCAGGCTGGAGTGCAGCAGCATGCTCACAGCCTTAGACTGCTGGGCTCAGGCAGTCCTTCCACCTCAGCCTTCTAAGCAACTGGAACCACAGACGCGTGCCACCACATCCAGCTAATTTTTTAGATTTATTGTAGAGATGAGGTCTCGCCAAGTTGTCCAGGCTGGTCTCGGACCCCTGGGCTCAGGCAATCCTCTCACCTCTGCCTCCCAAAGTGCTGGGATTACAGGCATGAGCCACCACGCCTGGCCCATTGTATTTCTATTGTACAGCAGTGATCTAGGAACTCTTATACATTTACTAGTATTTGGCAGCTACTATCTCTGAATTGTCTGTTTCTAAAGGAAATTTGAGAGTAAAGTTTGTTTGTTGGTTTTTGTTTTTGTTTTTTTTTTTTGAGTTGGAGAGTAATGTTTTTAAGTCCCTCTAAACAAAAAATTTACTTGATTCTCTGAATAGTTCCACTAAGCACCTAAATCTGTGTACATATCAAAATTAGGAAGTATATTAAGAACTTATTGGCGGGGGGATGAAGTGGGTCAGCAATTCTTGTAAGGTATTTGTTTAATTATTTTTGTCCCATACTTAAAGCCTTGTTTTATTTACACAGCTATGTCACATCTGTTCCTCAAATTTTTAATAGTTAAAAAACCACTTATAAATAGAACAGTCGTGGCATTCTACATCTTTGCAGTAACATATAGTGACTTCTCAGAGAAGTTATGGATGATGGAATGTGTCAGTATACTCATCCTCTAGTTTGTTTACATCCTGACAACCGACAGCAAGAAGGCATGACCATTTGAGATTCAGATAGTAGAACTGAAGTAGGTTCCTGCATTTAATATCACCTGACATTTGGTTTGGGGTGACTCTGTGGAAGTAATTTGCATTCATAATCTATATGAATGAAACATCAGAGCCAAAAATATGTGTATTTTTTGAGATTCCTAATGGCTTGTGTTAATACTTTTTTGCCCTGAGGGTCTCTTTATAATAGCTTTATTGAATTATAATTCATATACAACACAATTTACCCTTTTAAAGTATACAGCTCAGTGGTTTTTAGTATACTGTATTCACAGATTTTTACAACCACCACCATAGTCTACTTCAGAACATTTTTTTGTCATCACTCCAAAGACAAACCCCACAACCTCTCTTTCTCAGTCCTAGGCAACCACCAGTCTTCTTTCTGTATCTATGGATTTGCCTATTCTAAACATTTCATATCAATGGAGTCCTCCAATACATGGTATTTTGTGCCTGGCTTCTTTCGCTTTGTGTACTGTTTTCTAGGCTCATCCATGTTGTAGGATGTATAATACATCATTCCTTTTCTTTTTTTATCTCTTTGGGAGGTCAAGGCGAGTGGATTGCCTGAGTTTGCGGGTTCATCCTTCCTTTTCATAGCCAAATAATAATCCATTGTGTAGCCATGCCACATTTTAGCTATTCTTCAGTCAATGGAATTTGGCTGACACTTAACACTTAAAATATGAAGTTAATGTTCACATTTAGTAAGAACCTTCATATATATTCTCATACTGAGCCTCACAGTAGTTTGTTTAGGTAAGTGTTGTTATAGTCACCATCATCTTATAGGTGAAGAAATAGAGGTTCAGAAAGCCTAAGTAACTTGCCTAAGATCACATAGCAATTAAGTACTAGAACTGGGATTCAACCCAGTTTATCTCACTCAGAATCAGATGTTTTTATTCTTGTTGTCACAGCTCCCCCTCAATCCATTCCTTGGTGATTTTATTTTAAGGAAAAATTACTTAGTAGCTAGCTTCTTTGCTAAGTTTTTTGCTTGATCTGCTATACTATTAGATACCAGGGGGGACCCACAGAAAGCCAGAATTATCTTTTGAAGGGTGAACATCTTGTAGTACAGGCTTCCCCCACAAGGTAAGTGTTCTAGGAACCCATAGGCATCAGTGTACCAGCTAGCACTGTTGTGACAACATACCTGCCTGCACCACACTAAGTGTTCAGCAGTTTTTGACCAAAAATGTCATGACCCCCATGCCCCGCCCTCCCGATTTACTCAATCTCGCCTTGAGCAACTTTTTTGGTTTTCTGGGATGAAAAAAGTCCTCAAAAGGCAAAATTTTGCTAATGTGGAAGAGGTAAAACAGAAAAACAACAGAAGCACTGAAAGGCATCAAAACTGATGAGTTCAAAAAATGTTTTAAGCAGTGGAAAAAGCATCTCAATAGGTGTATTGCATCAAACAGAGAGTACTTTGAAGGTGACTGAAGTGCAAACATGTAAGACTAAATACACAATTTTTTATAAATCCTGGTTTTGTTTGGGTCCCCCCCTTATATGAGAAACGGAGTTGAAAAAAATTTTAATGTGGTCCCTCCAAGTAACTTTGTGGATAAGTTGGGAATGTATTCTATGTAATAATGTGCCTCAGCAGCTTAGCAACAAATAGAAAAGTTGTACAAGAAGTAAACTGCTCCATAGATCAATGCCAATCACTTTCATTAGTGACCTAGGTAAAACTGTTTGTATTAGAAGATCTAGTTTATCGTATTTGTAGGAGGCCCAAAATTGAAATTGTTTGAATTTTATCCATCTCGTTATGTCATACACAGAGAATATGGTTAATACAAACCTTTTGTAGTAACAACACATATTTTGTCTCGGATTCCTTTTTTGCTTCAGGGATCTGTAGCTATAGCTGGTGCTGTTATTCGCTGGCTAAGAGACAATCTTGGAATTATACAGTCCTCAGAAGAAATTGGTGAGTATGTTCTAACAAAAGGTTAGGAAGTCCGAAGAATGAAGCATTTCAATATTTTATCTCTGCAATCTGTAAATACTTAACTTTGCCCTGAATGTGATCCATAAATTATATGGATTCCTATTATGAGTTTGACTTATACCAAAAAAGACTATTTTGTGAAGATTTATAAAATGGTGAATTGACATAATTAGTGGTGGTTATTAATAAACTAGCAAGATAAGGCATAAACATTACCCAAGTGTAAAATTGAGCACTGGAGGTTGCCAAAATCTACAGGTAAAATAATCTAGTTAAATTTATCTGATGAGAAGAAGCTTTAATGCCTAGATTAAAGTGAGCATTAAAACTCTGGTACCTACAATTTAAGTATTAATAGGCTATTTTCAGTCTGTAAATAATTACTTTGAACTTACTCTTTCATTCACTTGTTTAACTTTGCCCAAAGGTGAGACAATCCGAAATACACTTCTGATCAGGGATACACTAGAGGCCACTTTTTCATCTTAGTCAGCAACCTTAAAAATAGTGGAAGTGAGCTAAAAATACCTTAAAGAAATGAATCCAGTTCCTTAATTTCTTGGGCTAGGTTACACTTTAGTGAGGTGTTTAATGGGGGGAAACTTGGTTTTGTTGTTCCTAACATACTACTGTAATTAACATTTTGCTTTACTAATGAATTGGAAACCAAAATCCCTGTCCTAATTTGTTTAAATAGGTATGTTTATTCAGTAAAGTAGGATATTCATGTGATTTTGTTTTTCCTTTTTTTTTTTTTTTAATCTTAGAAAAACTTGCTAAAGAAGTAGGTACTTCTTATGGCTGCTACTTTGTCCCAGCATTTTCAGGGCTATATGCCCCTTATTGGGAGCCCAGTGCAAGAGGGTAAGCATGAAAGTACAGTATGCTTTTGGGGGGTTTAGACTTATTTGCTAAAGTAGTTTCTTGTCTATTTTCCAATGAATTTTAAATGTTGAGAAAAACTTTCTAGTTGGAGAATACAATTTCAGAATCTTTAAGCTCTAATAAGTTATAAAATCAACTGGCAGCAACCCCTGCCGTATCCATACTCATGTTAGTGTTATTATCTTTTTTTATCTTCAAGGTGTCTTCAAGTTGTATTGCAAAGGGGCATCATCTAAATGAATACTGATTTGGTTTTATGTTACTGCCATCTGTTCATGAACTTTTTCATATGTGAATTCAGAATTGTGAACTATGAAGCCTGGGTTACTTAATTATGTCCAATCTTTCCATATTCAAGACATTTCAGATAGATGATTTGCTTATACCACTCTGATCTGAAAATCTTTGTATTTTTAGGATAATCTGTGGACTCACTCAGTTCACCAATAAATGCCATATTGCTTTTGCTGCATTAGAAGCTGTTTGTTTCCAAACCCGAGAGGTAATACATATGGGCCTGTTTTCTTGTACTTAGTCTACTTTTATTACTTCTAAATTATGTATTAATGCCTGAAATTTATTGAATACTGAAAATAAAGTTAATCAAAAATTAAGCCTAAACACTAATCTAAATAGGTGGATTCTTATCTAAGTAGGTAGGTTTTTGTTTTGTTTTGTTTTTCCTTCTTCCAGCTGCCATTACCTTCTAACTTCCTGTTCTCCGTTTGGCACTGGGCATTTTGTGGTTGAGGGAAGACTTGAGTGGTATATTTTAGGTGAAGGAAATAGCACAAACACAGGCATCAAAGCTGGAAGACAGGGTGTGAAATAGAGTTGTTTGGCAGAGTTGAATATCAGGGTGAATACAGAGGTATACTGAGAGAAAAGTTGGCAGTGACCACATCAAGGAGGGCTTGAAAAACCAAAAATAAGAAGTTCCTGATTTTACTTTGTAGACTCTCTGAAGCTCTTGAGAGTTTTTAAATGGAGAATTGCCATTTTCAGAGATGTTGCTATGACATCGTTTTATAACATTAATTGCATTGGTTTATTTAAGATTTTGGATGCCATGAATCGCGACTGTGGAATTCCACTCAGTCATTTGCAGGTAGATGGAGGAATGACCAGCAACAAAATTCTTATGCAGCTACAAGCAGACATTCTGTATATTCCAGTAGGTTAGTAAGCCTTCATTCCTTTAATCTCCTGGAGTCACGTTTCTTCGGAAGGGCTAGTTCTTTAGGCATATGTAACTGCAAAGATGTTGACGCAGCTGTTTCCCCTCAGTGAAGCCCTCCATGCCTGAAACCACTGCACTGGGCGCTGCCATGGCAGCAGGGGCTGCAGAAGGAGTTGGTGTCTGGAGTCTCGAACCTGAAGATTTGTCAGCCGTCACGATGGAGCGGTTTGAACCTCAGATCAACGCTGAGGGTATATTTACAGATTGAAATTTTAATGATGTACTGTGAAATGACCTTAGTGTGAGGAAGTTTGCCTTTCTCTTTAGTTATAAGTTTAGGAACAAAGTAAAATAGTGAATGTTCGAATTTTGCTACTAAGCATATTGGACCATACTGAATAAATGTGAATGGGAGAAATAGTTTCTTATTAAAAAACTTCTAAAGTAACTTTTTAAAAACCACTCGCTTCTGCTGTTTACAGTCATTTTGTGTAGAAGAATAACACTACCACACCATCAGTTAGAGCTAGTTCGAATAGCCTTTTAAAAATTTTTATTTTTATTTTTGAGTTGGAGTCTCATTCTGTTGCCCAGGCTGGAGTGCAGTGGCATGTTCACGGCCACTGCAGCCTCAACCTGCTGGGCTCAGGTGATCCTTCCACCTCAGCCCTCCA
>NW_007247763.1:190104-217025 GCF_000164805.1 Carlito syrichta | reverse complement strand
TACTTGGATGGCTGAGGTGGAAGGATCGCCGGAGCCCAGCAGGTCGAGGCTGCGGTGGCCGGGAGCGGCCACTGCACTCCAGTCTGGGTGACACAGTGAGACTCCAACTCAAAAAAAAAAAAAAATCGATAAGGGAGATATACCAGCTACCCACCCCTCATATCTTTACCAGATCATCATTGGTGTCAGTGGCCCAGCTTTAGGACATGATTAGTTGGGTAGGGAGATACTTTTAAGCATAGTGAGACTAACTCCAAATAATATTTTTCTATTATATTGAATTTGGTTTTGTAACTTTTTGGAAATCTATACATAAAATAGCATTGGCTAGGCATGGTGGTATGGTATACACCTGTAGTCCCGGCTACTCAGGAGAATCCCTTGAACCTAGGAGTTTGAGTGTAGTTTAGGCAACATAGTGAGACTCTTTGTCTCTTAAAAAAAATAGCATCAAAGGTTTTTTTTTTGAGTTATTAGGAAATAAGCTCTCAAATGTATTTTTGTTTCATTTTCCAGATGACTTTGCCAGTGTTTATCACTTTTATTTATTCTTTTTACCTATAAGAAAATTAACTATGAGTAATTTTATAGTCAGACAATACACCATGTACCTTGATATAGAAATTTGTTTCAAAATCTGATATTCTGTCTGCCGTTTTAATTTTTATTTTACTTTTGAGACAAGGTCTTACTCTGTCACCCAGGCTGGAGTGTTGTGCAATCACAACTCACTGCGACCTTGAACTCCAGGGCTCAAGCAACCCTCCAGCCTCAGCCTCCTAAGTAGCTGAGACTACAGGCATAGGCCACCATACCCGGGTATTTTATTTTTTTGTAGATACAGGGTCTTGCTATGTTGCCCAGGCTGGTCTTGAACTCCTGCCCTCAAGTGATCCCCCTGCCTCAGTCTCCCAAAGTGCTGGAATTACAGGCATGAGCCAATGCACCCGGCCTCTGTCTTTCATTTTTAATTTTTACAATACTGGATAAAGTAGGAAGTTCAAAAATGTTTTCTGCTTTTGAAAAAAAAATTGTTTTAATATACAAATAACGTCCACAGCAGGCATATGGCCTCTAAATGCTAATCCCACTCTTAAAACAAGGTAGTTTTGTCCCAATGGACAATCCTTATTATAGCCTTATTACTTCTTCATTACTTCCTATACAATCCTTATTACTGATTTTTGAGGAAAGCCATCTTTGCCTTTGTTGAAGGCCTTTTCCTATTATGCCAACTGTCCTCCCTCTCACCAGTCCCTCCCTTCCATATAGAAATGGGCACCTAGATAGTTTATTCTTCCAGCAAATAGTTGTTTAGAGTCAACCACAGGCCCGTGGGGATATAAAAGCAAATAAAGCTTTGTCCTGCAGAAGACTCAAGTATATTGGAAGAGGTAGACAAAACCATAAAAACTCACTGTGGTAGCTGACATCAGGAGGTATATGTGCAATGCTGTGAGAAGAGGGAGGGAGCTAGAAGTGGGGTATTAGAAAGCTTTCTGAAGCCAGTGGTCCTTGAACCTTGTCTCTCGGGTGTTATAGGTGCTGTGGAAAGGCTGGGAGGGTTGAGAGGGTAGCCCCATTCGTGGGTCGACATCCTTAGAAGAGGTACACCTTCAGTGCTCATTTTTTAGTAGTGCTCCTGTTGTGGATTTCTACCTTAAAGAAATCCCGCTTTAAGGTGCTGGGGTTGGGGTCAGGGGCTGTCTTACAGAAATGTAATTTGAATCTTATGAGAAATCAGTATTTGTTAAATTTCTGGCTGGACTAAAAATAAGTCTCCTTCTAATCTTTCCACATTAAAGCATACATCTTCCCTCATGCCAAGTCCCCCTACCCCACCAAAAAAAAAAGAGAAAACTTCAGATGGGATTCCACTCTCTAATTCATTACCACTTGTTTGTGAGTGGCCCAGTCTGCATTGCAGGTAATCTGCCTCCCAATCCCCTGTACCCCGCTGAATTTCCCATCCTGCTTCACTCCAGCTTCTAAGAAAGCATCTCTTTCAGTCACTGGCAGTCACCAACTACCATATCCTTCCAAATTTCAGTCCTAATAAAGCCCTACTTCCATTTAACATGTGCAACAGTTTGTCAAAATGCCAAGTGATCATAAGTATGGTACTTAGAATATCTCAGCAAACTACCTTTCATATGTGTGTTTTTCTTACCTTCTAATTCTAGAAAGTGAAATTCGTTATTCTACGTGGAAGAAAGCTGTGATGAAGTCAATGGGTTGGGTCACAACTCAGTCTCCAGAAAGTGGTAAAAATGTTTTTGTTTATATTTGTTTACTATTGCCACTTTTTCCTTTTTAACTTTTTATGTTAAATAGTTTGTTTATGTATCTAGCTATTTACACTTAGCAGCCAGACTGCTCTGAAGAGAAGCATTTTATGTTCAAAGTTTCTGACATTTGAAAACACATTAAAATTCTAAATATACAATGTAAATTATCAGGTTGATTTCCATACTTTCCCTTATCCTGCCATATCTTTCCTTATTAGTTTATTCCTGGTACTTCAATTGATAATTTAGGCTTCCAGAAGCAAAATTATTTCTAATTTTTTCCAATAACAAAATCAGCTAGGGTCTTCTTTTTTCTCTCATCTTAAACTTTACCTTTTTGGGGGGCTATCTTTATGACCTGAACCAACCAAAAGCTATATTAATTACAAAATATATTCTGCTACTTCCTAGACTGATTCTAAGTACCTAGGGAGTGTACATAATGGGAATTCCTTTGAAATCACAGAGGAAGAAGTGAACCAAACATAGTCATAATAAATTGGGAAATATTCTTGGCAGAAAAAAATAGAGGACCATTTTATCTTTCAATCACTTAAGTAAGAAGCTGGACAGTTTAAGTAAACCATTTAGATTTAAACAGCCTTAAGCTGCCTTTAATATGACATAATATTATAATTTTTTTGCTAAATGCAAACATAATGAATGGAACAGTGGCCAATAATATATTGAAGCATATACTTTAATAGAGAATAGTTTATAAATGAAATAATACCTGTCTTCTAACCCCAAAGTAAGTACAGAACCATTTTTAATTTATATGTCTTTTAGGAAAAGCTTCCGGAACCATCACAGATCACTGTGATTCATATTTTAATTCCTGGTTGTTTTTTCTTGAAGCTTTTGATTTTTTTCTCCTAAATAAGTTTATTATCCTTTTTTAAAAGAAATAGTTTGTCCTGAGACTCCTTTTCCAAGATGGTGACAAAGTTTTTCTTGCTAAGACTGCAATTTTGAGAGACCCTTTACAATCAAACTTCTCAATCTTAAATGCTTTTCTACCATAGTGCTGGTTGTTGTGTAAGATGTAATAGGCACGAATCCTGACTTCTTTTCTTGTTACTCTTAATTACTGGCTTGTGAGAAGTTGAGTTACATTATTTCTTTGACTAGCTGGATTCTTTTAAATGGCACAACACTTTTGTCTTCCTTCCACCACCCCCCACGCCTTACACGCACATACACAATTCTCACTACAGGATAATTTTTTTTTTTGAGTTGGAATCTCACTCTGTCATCCAGACTGGAGTGCAGTGGCTGTTCCCGGCCACCACAGCCTCGACCTGCTGGGCTCCGGCGATCCTTCCACCTCAGCCTTCCAACTAGCTGGAACTACAGGCACGCACTACCACACCTGGCTAATTTTTTGATTTATTGTAGAGATGAGGTCTCGCCAAGTTGCCCAGGCAGGTCTTGAACCCGTGGGCTCAGGCAATCCACTCACCTCAGCCTCCCAAAGCATGGGATTACAGGCTGAGCCACCGAGCCCGGCTTACAGGATAATTTTAATTGCCTGGGTTCAGTAGCTCACACCTATAATTCCAGCACTTTGGGAGGTGGAGGCAAGAGGATTGTGTGAACCCAGGAGTTCTAGACCAGCCTGGGCATCTTGGTGAGACATCATCTCTGCAATAAATCAAAAAAATTAGCTGAGTGTGGTGGTGCATGCCTGTAGTTCCAGCTACTTCGAAGGCTGAGGCAGAAGGATCACCTGAGCCCAGCAGGTCAAGACTTAGGTGACTGTGAGCCTGCCGTTGCAATCCAGCCTGGATGACAGACTGAGACTCTGACTCAAAAAAAAAAAAAAAAGATAAAATTTTAATTGCAAAATTCCCACAAAATCTACTGATCTTTTTTCTTTTGTGTACATAACTATCAACAAATTTAAAGTGCCAAGAAAAAATTGATAAAAGAAGACCAAAAAAAAAAAAATTACATGACTTTTTAGTTTCTGGTATCAGAATTGATGATAAAAGTAATTTATTTATTTTTTTTAGTCAAGGTCTCAATCTGTTACCTAGACTGAAATGCAGTGGCACAGTCATAGCTCACCACAGCTCCCAACCTCTTGGGTTCAAGTGCTCCTCCTACTTAAGTCTTCCAAGTGATTGGGACTACAGGCATGCACCACCACACCCGACTAATTTTTTGATTTTTTGTAGAGATGAGATCTCATTATATTGCCCAGGCTGGACAATTTTTGAGTTTTATATTTTTTGAAATTTTGTTATTGTTTTAGTTAGACTGCAACGAATTTAAGCCAAAGTTGGAAAAAAAATTTTGGTTAGATTTATGAAAAACACTCTAATATATAGTATTTTCAGGGTCTCTGAGAAACACAGAATGATATTTAATTAATAAAATGCTAATGTATTCTTTTAAGCAATATAAGCGTTATGTTTTACCTCTGTGGTATAAGTGGGACCCCAAAAAGCCAGAATTTATTTATTAAAAACTGTGTATGAGCCGGGCTCGGTGACTCAGCCTGTAATCCCGCGCCTTTGGGAGGCTGAGGTGAGTGGATTGCCTGAGCCCGCGGGTTCTAGACCCGCCTGGACACCTTGGCGAGACCTCATCTCTATAATATATCAAAAAAATCAGCCGGGCGTGGTAGCGCACGCCTGTAATTCCGGCTACTCGGAAGGCTGAGGCGGAAGGATCGCCAGAGCCCAGCAGGTCGAGGCTGCGGTGGCCGGGAGCGGCCACTGCACTCCAATCTGGGCGACAGAGTGAGACTCCGACTCAAAAAAAAAAAAAAAAAACTGTGTATGTATTCTTACTTATTTAAACTTCAGTCACCTTCAGAATACTTTCCTTTTGGTGCAATACACCGATCGAGACCCTCTCCACTGCTCACAACAGTTTTTGAACTCATCAAGTGTGATGTCTTTTAGTGCTTCTGTCGTTTTTGTTTCACCTCTTCCACATTGGCAAAACTTTTCCCTTTGAGTACGTTTTTTCATCTGGGGAAACAATAAAAAGGTTACTCAGGGTGAGATCGGTAAATACTGAGGGTGAGGCACTGGGATTGTGCCGGTTTTGGTCAAAAACTGCTGAATACTCTGTGCAGTGAGAGCAGGTGCATTGCCATGGTGGAAGAACCAGTCACCTGTTTGCCACAACTTGGGACGTTGCTTCCACAAATTGTGATGCAACCTTCTTAAAACTTTCAGATAAAAACTTTAGTTGACCGTTTGATCCTGAGGAACAAATTCTGAATGCACTAGAAGGGGTCAGTCCTCCAAAAGATAATTCCGGTTTTTTGGAGTCCTCCCTCATATAATAAGCTAGGTGATAATTGCAATACAGATAGAATTTCATTTTAAGATGGGCTCGGTGGCTCAGCCTGTAATCCCGTGCTTTGGGAGGCTGAAGTGAGTGGATTCCCTGAGCCCGCGGGTTTGAGACCCGCCTGGGCGACTTGGTGAGACCTCATCTCTACAATAAATCAAAAAATCAGCCGGGCATGGTAGCGCATGCCTGTAATTCCGGTTACTTGGAAGGCTGAGGTGGAAGGATTGCCGGAGCCCAGCAGGTCGAGGCTGCAGTGGCTGGGAGTGGCCACTGCACTGCAGTCTGGGCGACAGAGTGAGACTCCAATTCAAAAAAAAAAAAGAATTTCATTTTAATAAACTTGAAAGGATATTAGAATTGCTGCCTGATATCATATCCTCTTTAAATGACATTAATTTATATGAAGAATATCAGGTTTGCCTAAGTTCCAAAGTAGTTTGCAATTTTTAATTAGTCTTATATCTGTTTTCTTGTTTGCAATTATATTTGAATGCATTGTAAATAATTTTTACATACTTTTGATATGTACTTAAAATATTATATAAGTGATTAGGAGTTTGATATTATTTATTTTTATTTTTTATTTGTGAGTTGGAGTCTCACTCTTGTTGCCCAGGCTGGAGTGCAGTGACATGCTCACGGCCACTACAGCCTTGACCTGCTGGGCTTAGGCAATCCTTCCACCTCAGCATTTCAAGAAGCTGGAACTGCAGACACACGACACCATGCCTGGCAAGTTTTTGTGATTTATTGTGGAGACAAGGCCCCACCAAGTTGCCCAGGCTGGTCTCGAACCCCCAGGCTCAGGCAATCCTCTCACCTCAGCTTTCCAAAGTACTGGAATTACAGGCTGAGCCACTGCACCCGACCGAGTTTGATGTGTTTTAGACAGCGTTTATCATAAATTATGATTTTTTTGGCTTTGGACTCAAAACCCACCAAACAACATTTTGAAACCAGATCAAATTAATTTAAATGCATTCTGCAGCAATCAGATAACAAGCATATTTTGTATGTGTGTATATGTGTGCATATGTGTGTGTGTATATACACATCACTGAAAGGGAAATGCTTTCATTAAAATAGATACCACCCTAAATTGATAAGGATTCTTGAATGGAGATAACCCTCAGAGTCTTCTTGTCAAACCAGAACTCACTGTAGGGACATCAGAAAAATCACTTCTTATAATTGCATAACTGATGGGTTGTTCTAAAAGTACTAGAAAGCATATTTTCCTTTTTGAAAATCTAATTAAAATATGATCTCTACATTTATGGAAACAAAAGGAAACCTCGTTTATTTGAAAAAATAACATAAGCAATGGTAAATGGAGGAAATGCTTTATGTCCCTCTTTAATGAAAATCTACCTTCTAAGGAGAGAGAAATGTATGGTGGGGGGGAAAAATATTCTCTCCCCAAAAAGCAAAGAAATGATTATCATCAGTTTCCTGTATCACAAAATATGCCCCCAGAGAATCTTTACCCAGCTATACTTCAGTGAAGCCCCTTTGTCTAATGGTTGTATTTTCTTAACTCTCAGAGGATTTTTTTTTTTTTGAGTTGGAGTCTCACTCTGTCACTTAGGCTGGAGTGTAGTGGCATGCTCATGGCTACCACAGCCTCGACCTGCTGGGCTCAGGCAATCTGTCCGCCTCAACCTCCAAGTAGGTGGAACTTCAGATGCATGCTACCATGCCTGGCTAAGTTTTTTGTTTTGTTTTTTTGTTTAATTGTAGAGATGAGGTCTCGCCAAGTTGCCCAGGCTGGTCTTGAATCCCTGGGCTAAGGCAATCCTCTCACTTCGGCCTCCCAAAGTGCTGGGATTGCAGGCTTGAGCCACCGCACCCGGCCCAGGTTATTTTTATAAAAAATAATTTTCTCTTTTAATGAGTGTTAAATATTCTTTCTGGGCACAGTGGCTCACACCACCTGTAATCCCAGCACTTTGGGAGACTGAGACAAGAGGATCACTTGAGGTTAGGTGTTCAAAACTGGCCTGGGCAACAGAACAGTGAAACCCTTTCTCTACAAATAAATAAATAAATAAAAAAGAGTTACTCACACACATATAAGTTGTTTAAAGGTAGGGATTCCAGGAGAATTCAGGCTAGAAAATATCAAAACAATAATGTTTACCAAATTTTAAAATGTTGATTAATACAGTTTAATTTTTTCAGTTACAGTAATATTGTCAGGTGCATTTCCTTACACATCAAATTCTATTTTAAAAAAATTAATCGAACCAGTATTTTAGCCAAAACAGGGTTTTAAATTCATTTTCATTGCAGTAATATAACTCTTCTCTGATAGCCAAGGGACCTAAAATTTTTAACTTTGAAGGAACGGAATTGCTCATTTAGTATCTTTTGGTGAAAAATCAAGAAAGCTAAATCAACAGCCCCCCAAAAAGTTCTCCCTAGGCTCTCTTTGGCTTTGCCAGTGGAGGGCTAATGTTGGTCTATATGTATCATGTTCTTGGCTACATGTGGCATGCTGTCTGTATTGTTTGTTAACTGTCAGAAGCCTTCAATATTGATTATATTTTTGATTTAAAGTAACTCTTTGCTAGCTTTTATGAATATACTATTTTTATAACTTATTTTGTTTTGCTATCTTGTGATTCTTAACACAAATATTGTAATTATGTGTCTCTCTTTTGGTTTGCTTGACTGGAATTCCCTTCTGCTTGGATGACCACAGGTGACCCTAGTATCTTCTGTAGTCTGCCCTTGGGCTTTTTTATAGTGAGTAGCATGGTAATGTTAATCGGAGCAAGGTACATCTCAGGTTAGTTACTCTTTAAATTAGACAATTTTATTGGTTAGCTTTTATGTATTTGTGTATAACTCAGTAGAAAGTTGTCAGTGTTTTTCATTCTCTCTGTGTTTGGAAACCTGGACAATCAATTAAAAGTCTAATTAGTTAAACCAATCAATCTTTGGGGGGAGTTAGAATTAAGAACTGTGACTCTGCTTAACCTTTTTTTTATTTTTAGTGGGTGATGATTTCTTTGTGGGGGCTGCATTCTGCCGTCAGCTGCAGTAATAAGCGAAAGGGAAAGTACTAATGTTTAAATGAGGGGACTTTAAGAGTGATTGATGAAAGTTAAAATGTAATTTTGACATTGACTTTAATTCAACTGGCATTCAGATGTTTATCAATTGTTTTTCACAGTCCTGAAAATGTGCTAAGCAAATCTTAATATTTCAGTTCTGGCAAGAGTTTCAGCCAGAGCATGTCAGCAGAGAAACTGGGGAAGATTTATAGTCACTTTTATTTTCGTTTAAAGAATACATTTTGTGAACTGAAGTTTTTAAATTATTGCTTAAATTGGGGTTGAAATGTGAAATATTTGCATATTAACTTCTACTGAATGTACTTATAAAAGTAAAATGGCTTAGCATGATATGAAATACATTGCATGATCTCTGTTAAATACAATAGTCATTTTTGGAAGCCGCCCCTGATGGCTCATTTTTCCTTCAAATTACTGGCAAAAAAGGAAATGTCTTATTCTGTATTCCATGTTTTTTATGAAAGTGAAACTTCATTTTAAAAATCTTAATGATTAGGGAAAGAGTTAAATTATCTCTCTTAATTAATAAAATTATGACTTGGATTTAAAATGTGAAATTTAAACTTTATTGATGTGGCATAACATCTGTATATAGAAATCTGGCAAGCATTTATTCAGCTTGGCATTATCCATTTAGTGCTATATATAACTGGAATAAAAATCATTTACATCAGCAGAACATTTGATTATCTTTTAATTAATGAGAAAATGTGGGTTACTTGCATGAGAATGTAAAGCTAGATTACATTACCTTTTCTAGAGAAAAGGTAATATAATATTCAAGCATTTTCAGAATAAATTTGTTCAAATCGTCTGCTTCTGTACTAACAATACCTTATTTTGGTATATGTATAAGTAGCAAGAAGAAGCTATGGAGTACTGTAGTAAATATTGTTTTCAAACACAGGCGCTAGTCCAAATAAAGTCATTTTTCCTTTGAATTGCCTTACAAAGGGCCTTTGTATACATAAATCTGTATGAAATCTGTTTTCTGATTCTCAGGAATGTTTGGTGGAAGATTCTAAACATTCCTGTGAAAACTATAACTTAAGTTCATTAAGAAACATATATATAGTTTAGTTCGATTACTTTTCATTATCCAGGGTATTTTGAGTTGCATAATGATGGTCTGGAAAAAGGAAGAAAAAAATATTACAGCTGAAAGTTTTCACTGATTTTTTTTTCTGTTTTCCTTTTGGTACCATGACAGCATGAAAAAGCCTGTTCTCTATGAAAACTCAGACATGTGGCATCTCTAAGCTAAAGGATACATTAAGTGCCCAAATTCTAAAATGACTTTTAAAATACATATGGTCACCGTCTTTAGGTTCTATCTTTGGTGACATACACTGAGATTTGAGAACAATAGGGATCATTTGCCTTGGTAAACAAATTAGGAAGAGTGGTAATATTTGCTAATTTTGAAACTGGCTCCGTTATATTTGTTGCATTTTTAATATGACATTGTTTAGAAATCATGTGAAATTTTTAGCTCAAAAATGATTGAATAGTCTTCATTGCTTTGACTCCTGAATTGCATGTAAATATTATTGACATATATGGTTTTTGTCCCCCATTCTAGGTATCCCATAAAAATACCAACTCATGGATCCCAAGATGCAAGCTTTTTATGTAATAAGGGAACCCAGCAATTCTGTCTCTTAATGTGATGACACTATTCATAGACTCTGATTTTATTTATAAGCCACTTACCACATGACCCTCCAAGTAGACCTGTGGCTTGAAATAAAGAAATTGCAGCAGAAAGAATGCTATGGAAACATTTGGTGTGCTTTTAAAAATCTACAGTTAAAGGTGTGCCGGCCACCTTTGGGGCTGACCCACTCCAATGCCATAAAATCCTGCCTCATTCCCTCTAAGATCTAGGAAGAATTCAGATTCTGCCCATTGGAATCTTTCATCAACCATGTTCAAACACGATTGGACCAGGACTTGATCCTCTGTACTATACACATTTGATTAAACGGTTATTACTAACCTGGTAGAATTGTTTATTTATAGCAGACCCCAGAAGTCTTCTACATATTTGAAAACTACAGCATCTTCGCTGAATGTTTAAGTTGAAACCTCTACTAAAGTCTTAAAATGGAAATTTAGTATTCTCATAGCTTGGATATTTTTCTGAAAAGTATTTGCCAAAACTGAAATTCTTCTGGATCTTATAGGGAAGGACACTTTCTTGTTTCTTTTTTTCCATCTCTCCTTTTTATACTTTTTACTTTGTATGTGTAACATGCATACCTTTATATTTTATATACAGAGGGTAGCCCATTTATAAATTAAGAACACATTGTATTAAGTAGGTTGTAACAAGGCTGGTCTTAAGTGGACTAATATGTATATAAATATTTTGGGGAAAGCAACTGTAAACATTTTGGGACAACGGTTATGCATATTATTTACCAGAAGAACTTTTTTTCTTGAAGAGCCAACATTTAAAATTTAAGTGTATGTTCAATGTTAATAAAAGAAAATGTACTTTATTGTGACTTCAACTATATATACATATTTGAATCATGGTGTCACTCTGTCACCCAGGCTGGAGTGCAGTGGCACAATCATGGCTCACTGAAACCTCGAGCTCTGGGCTCAGGCAATCCTCTTGCTTCTCAATCCTGAGAAGCTGGGACTACAGGCATGTGCTACCACACCTGGCTTTTTTTTTTTAATTTAAGAAATGAGTTCTCATTATGTTGCCCAGGCTGGTCTCAAACTCCCGGGCTCAAGGAATCCTCCCGCCTTAGCCTCCCAATGTGCTGGGATTACATGCATGAGCCTCCATGCCCAGCCATCGATATTTCTTATATCTTACTTTTTTAAAAAAATTGTCTTCCTAAAAAGAGAAGGAAAAAACTGTGGAATACTTTGGTAAATATTACTTTTAAGCACCAATCCAAATGAAGTTATTTTTCCTTTGAATTAATTTTAGATATATTTGGGGTCCTTTTGAGGGGATGAGAGAATGTCAAAAAAAGTTAAAAACCTAAGTAGAAAAAAATGTAGCAATGAAGCCAAGAATCTCTTTCAATGAATGTCATCAATTGTTAATAAGAAATTGCTACCTGGGATGGCAGAGAATTATCTCTGCTTAATATCATATTACAAATGTAAAAAATTGTTTATTTTTTCTTGAAACCAAGAATTTCTCAAAATATTTAATGTCACATGTTATAAGAAGTCACCTAATCTAGCTTCTTAATGTCAATTTTTAAAAGATCTTAAAATTACTTTGTTTTGTAGTGAACAACTAAGAAAAGATTGGCTCCTAATTATTTTCTTCAATGAGTGCTGAATGGGAAAATATTTATATATTAATATAAAAGGTTTTATTTTGTTTGGAATTAATGGTAGCTTTATTTGCTGTTCTGATTGTGCTGTTTCTAAATTATTGAATCTGCTGGCTTTTATTGATGCAGCTGCCACATAAGTGACATAAATATTATAGAGAGGTACTGTGAAATTATCACTTTGTGGCAGGCGTACTTTTAAACACAATTATGTTTCTACAAAAATAGGTTGAGTTCATTGTAAATAATTGTGAAAATCACTATTCAAATACTTTTAAGATTACATTAATTTTTCTATAAACTGCAAGATTTATAAATGTTGGAAATTGTACACATTGATATTTAATGATAAATTTACTTAAAATAAATTGACCCCTCATTCTTACTTGCATTTCTCATTTGCAGACTAGAACTTAGATCAAAGCTAAATTATTAAGAAAGATGTTTCAGGAAACATGAAACTTAGCTGTTAACACTTGAGCAGGCACACCCTGAAGAGAAGTAGTTTCTGGAATGATGACCACTTTAATCATTCTATTAGAACAGACTACATTGTCTCATCTCAGCATTTCCAGAATACCTTGGCAAGGTCAATAGCCATTATCAATAGAGTCTGGCATAGCTAACCATGACCTTTCGCTCATTTCAGTCCGTGCTATTGCTTCCCCACCTGATTATTCGGTGGAGTCTAGAACACTTTTGTTCCCTCAGCTCCATAGCCAACACCTCAATCTCTTGTTCTCTGACCAATCAGCAAAATAAATAATGCATCTGTGCTTCTATAGTGAGATCTCAGAATTTTTAGTGTTTCTTTTGAAGTGTCCAAAGCCCAATTCTTTGGATAAATATTGGATGATTTGTATCATATGGGAAAAAAGAATGATCGCTATTTTGAAGTAACCAACAAACAAAAGTTGTCATAGCCCAGAAACTAATGGCACTGACAATGGTAGTATTTATCCTGTAGTGTTTACCTAGTAGTAAATAGAAGTACAAAAATTATTTTTAAATTAACTCTCTAATAGCTTTTTAAATTAATAATATTAAAATAATGAAGTTTACTTGATTTTTTTGCTCTTGCAACCTAACAGCTTTCATAATAAATTCACATAATAGACAATTAGTAGAATACGGAGTGACTTTAAACCAATTTGTTGGCTATTTTGTCTATACTTTATGGGCACATATCTTAATTCTGATGTTATAAGTAAATACAAAATGTGTCAAATACTGTAGACAAAAAAATCTCACAAGGATTTTCTGAGATTTTTCCTGTAATCGGATTTAATGAAAATGACCAATTAAATTAAATTTGAGGGCTATGAAGATAAATATTCCAAAAGTTAAGCTAAAAACAAGTTGCTCAAGTAGGCCAATATATTTAGTTGCCAATTTTCATCCTCTTTCAGGTAACTAGTTCTGCCTGACAGCATCACAGTTGAGAGGATGACAATATTTTATTTTAAAAGGCAGCCTCAGGCCTTTTTTCTCTTTAGTATTAAAATTAAGTAGTTTCTTTTATTCCTTATTATTGAACCTGATAGTATTTATCTCATTAGTTGCTTGTCTGTGTATGACTAGTTGACAAGTAAATTTCATAAATATCAGATAATCTAAATCATCACCAAAACTGTCATCAAAGGGAGACAAGTTAAACTATGGTACAGCAATACTACAGAAAATGTGTAGCTTTAAAAAAGAACAAGGACACTGTCGAGAAACAATGAAAACGTATTCAAGATAAATGAAAAAGCAAGGTACAGAACAGCATGTAAAAGTGTGCTTCCCTTCTATTAAAGAGAGCAAAAGAGAAACTAGGGTGTTTGCCTATGCTGGAAGGATACATAAGATGTTAATAGTGCTTACGCACTGGGACAGAAAGGAGTGATCATTAGGTATATGGAAGACGGGATGAGAAAAAAACTGTTCACTGTGTACGAGGTGCCAAAAAAATGTATATACATTTTAAGAGATGTTTTCTATGTATCACTTTTTGCAGTTGAATTAAATTACAGTAGCAATGTGTAGTATGATGTTAGCTCAACCGTGCTTCCGCCATTTTCTTTGACTGCTCTGCCTGTCGCATGGTGATTCTAGCATTCATTTGAGTAATGCTATCTTTTGAGCAAATGTCATACTTCAAATGTTGGACATTTTTTGGCACCCCATATGTATTTGATCCATTTTAATTGTTAGTGTGTATAGTATTAAACCATGTTAATGTATTAGCTGTTTACAAAACTAATTTTAAGTGTTTGAACTTAAATTCAGGGGTCATTGGACATGAATATTCATAGTAGCATTCATAATAGCCAAAAGAAGGGAAACAACCCAAATGTCTATCAGTTGGTGAATAGATAAATAAAAGTGGTACACCCATGTGATGGAACAGCATTCAGCCATACAAATGAATCAAGTATTGATACGTGCTACATGAATGAACCTTGAAAATATGCAAAGTGAAGGAAGCCAGACATAAAAAGCCACATATTGTATGATTCCATTTCTAGGAAATGTCCAGAATAGACAAACCTATAGAGATAGAACGCTTAGTGATTGCCAGAGGCAGGAAAGAAAAGGAAGGAGAAATGGGAAGTGACTGCTACTGGGTATGGGGTTTCTTTTGGGTGATGAAAACGTTCTGAAATTAGATGTAATGGTTGCACAACTTTGTGAATATACTAAAAACCACTGACTTGTACACTTTAACGGGGTGTGTTTTATGGTATGTAAAATTACATCTCAATAAAAGTGTAATGAAAAATTTCAGAGGTCATGAGTTAGTGACACATAGGCCAAATTCATCCCACAGGCTTGTTTGAAACAAGAAAATTATTTTAATTTTTTTCATGTCAATAGTTTTAGGGGTACAAGTGGTTTTTGATTACATGGATGAATTGTATAGTGGTGACGTCTGGGCTTTTAGTATACCTCTCACCCGGATAGTGTACATTGTACCCAATACATTTTCACTTAGGTAAAAGAAGCATAAATGCCCAATCCTTGATGACACATGCATTTGTGATTCCTGAAATGAGCCCTCTGAAGAAAATGAGTTTCATTTACTCCTTGCAAAATGGAGGTGAAGAAATCTAACTCCTTTTTACTGCACTATCGCTAACTTTTTTCCCAAGCATCTGATATTAGAAATAAGAAAAACGCTTTATGCTTTAATACATAAATGACTATGATGAAACAGAAGTTCTGCCCTTCCATTCACCTTCCCAGAGGTTTTCCCAGTCTGTCCAATAGAATGTAAAGTGTGGACTTGCAAATAATCACACCATTTGAATTAGAAAAAAAAAAATTGGCACCATTTAGCAGTGGATGCACACATATTAGTTATATTCTCTACATTTCTGTGTGCTTGATATATTCCATAATACAAAGATAAGGTGTATTGCCCTCCTACTTGTGTGGATCAAAATCTATTACTCACTGTCCATCAGTGTAATTTTGTTATTCCTAACAGTCTTCTCAATTAAAAGGGTTGAAATCTCATTGATATTGTCTTCTAGCAGAATTATTTTGAGCACCTCATATAAAGTATCAATATACAGAAGACATAATGTGTATTAGAAATCACATCCTTAGCCATTCACATCTTATGAACTGAATTTAGAAGACTCAAGAAAGAAATGCCCATTCGTTTTACTTCCTATATGGTACCTTCCACAAATTTTAATCAATAACTGCATGGCCATTAGTCCACCACATTTAGATTACATGTCAAGGCTAGAAAATTTCTGGACAAATAGTCTCAACTCTAAAGTTTAATATCCAGAAAATAATAATTATGATCATCATATTGAATTTTAAGTTAGGCACAAGATTATTTTATTGTATTCTGAGTTTGTTACATTCCAAAGAAAGCACTAAACAATAAAATTGGATGAAATCTGTTTCCTTTTGAACATACGTTTAGAAGATCATATAAAATAAAATGATAGGATGATAATCAAAATGATTAGCACTTGCCATTGAAAGGAAACTTTGCCTCTGAAACAGAACAATTCTTCAGTTTCTCCTTTGTTGGGCTTTTTTCCTCATTAGGGTTTAATATTTTAGTTTTCTCTGCCCATATTCCAGGAGATGCTACTACTAGTTACGTGACTAAAATGAAGTTTTGGGGATCTTTCTATGACTTTTAAATGTTACCTTTATGTCTCCATCCTACAAATTGAGTTAATTTTCTAATTTCTATGTTAAATATATGTGTATGTGGGTATCCTGCGGGAATATGCACTCACCCCCAAAACACACACTGAGTACTTATTTTTGTTCAGTATAATCACATTTGAGTATAAGAGACTCTTAATGCTTTCTATTAAGTAGATCTATTTAGAATAAACAAAACCAGAACTATTCTTCTCTCTATGCGTTACAGACTACAATAATTAAAATTATCGGAAGGAAATTTTTATCAGGTTTCCCCGTGTGAAGAGGCACTGTGTTCACCAGAGACACCGTGTCCTCCTTCCCTCCTTCTCAGAGAAACATGGATGCCAGACCTGGGCAGGGCCATGCCTATAACTCACAGGGCTTCATATACTCTTGAAGTCGGTCACTAATTCTCTCCAACGACTGTATTGGGTTAAATGAACTGCACTTGCTGGTAACCACCTGGTCCTCCTGTCAAACTAAGGAAAGAAAATCCTCACGTCATACCCAGAGCCAAGCTTGAGCCAAGCAACTGTGTAGTTCAAGCCAAGGATTTATGTCCCCAAATGGAAGAAATGGTGAGGCTACATTGTGAAGCTACAAGGGTTAACATAGATTTATTTTCATTTGGATTATAAATTAAATGAGACAGGACTTCAATGGATATATGTGTGTGTTTTTTATTGAGTTATATTTTAGACACCATAATGCCAATATTAAGTGATTGTAACGTGGACAGATGCCGAACCATTTCTGCTGAAACGTCTCAAATATTGAATTACAATTTATTTAGGAATGTGGGCCATACACAATTTCCCTATCTTTTTCAAATCCATCATTTACAGTCTAAGTCAGGCATGTCTGACCCACAACCCGCGGGCCTCATGTGGCCCAGGACAGCTGGTAATGCGGCCCCACACAATCTTTTAACATCATGGATTTTTTGCTGTTTATTTTCTTTGTGACCCCGTGCATAGTTCTATTTTTGAAGTTCACCATCACGCCTTATTCATGACATCGTTTTTCGCTGCACATACATTTGTGAGCAGCCGTTTGCAATTATGAAGCACACGAAGAGCAAAATTCGAACAAACATTTCTGACAAGAGCTCGCTAGAATGGAGACCACTTCCATCGAACCAGACATTGAAAGATTAGGTTTACAAAAACAAGGTCAAATTTCCCACTAGTTTTATATTGTTCTCATTTTCCTAAACTTTATAATAAAATATTTTAAATCTATTTCAAAAATAGGTTTAAAACATGTTTTTAAAAGAAGTCTTATTATGTATATACACTAACTTATTATGTATATACACTAACTATATTATATAATTTATGTATGACCCAGGGAAGCCAAAAGGTTGGACACCCCTGGTCTAAAATTTTTTTTTTAAGTCTTGGTCTAACTGTTGCCCAGGCTGGAGTGCAGTGGCACAATCACGCCTCACCTGCAGCCTCGACGTCCTGGGCTCAGGCAATCCTTCCACCTCAGCCTCCTGAGTAGCTGGGACTACAGGTATGCACCACCACCTGTAGCTAATTTTTGGAGTTTGTTTTTTTTTTTGTAGAGGCGAGATCTTGCTATATTGTACAGGTTTGTCTCGAACTCCTGCGCTCAAACAACCCCCCTGCCTCAGCCTCTCAAAGTGCTGGGATTATAAGCGTGAGCCACTGCACTGGGACTTAGTCTAAACTTTTGTCAATTTGCTAAAGGCCATTGTAGAATAGCATCTAGCGAAGCGGTTACCTTTGCAAAAGCCGGTCTCGTGTAAGAAACAAATTTGGCCACTAGGTGGCGCTGCTTTCCACACTCCGGCTTCTCTCAGGCAACCTTCGCATCAGCGTGTGCTGCAGAAATTGGTAATCATAGTTCAATGGAAGCATTGTAGTGAGCATGGGAGACGCACAGAGTGCTTTCATGCTAGGATCACAAAAATCAGAGGCTTAGCTGGAGTCATCAGTCCATTTACACTTTCCTGAATCTTTGATTTTCCTTAGACTGTCAGCTCATCATAAAAGTTAGTTTCATATCTATTTCTCATCATAATTTAACATTTAACAATTGGACTATCTCTGCTAATTACACATTATGTACTCTCTTACTTTTATTCACTGACAAATATATTCTTACTTACAGCTTATTTTCTTTAAGAAGATTTTTAAGGCCAGGCACAGTGGCTCACTCCTGTAATTCCAGCACTTTGGGATGCCAAGCTAGGAGGATTACTTGAGCCCAGGAGTTTGAGACCAACCTGGGCAGCATAATAAGACATCGTTGCTAAAAAAAAAAAAAAAAAAAGAAGAAGAAGAAGAAAAAAAAAATAGCCAGCCGTGAGGGTTTGTGCCTGTAGTCTCAGCTACTCAGGAAGTTGAGGGGGGAGGGTTGCCTGAATCCAGGGGGACAAGGCTGCAGTGAGTCGTGATTGTGCCACGGCACTCCAGCCTGGGTGACAGAGTGAGACAACAACCCAAGAAAACCTTTTTTTTTTTTGAGTCAGAGCCAGAACTACAGGCGCGTTGCCACACCCAGCTAATTTCTTGATATATATTGTAGAGACGAGGTCTCACCAAGTTGCCCAGGTTGGTCTCGAACCCTGGGCTCAGGCAATCCTCTCGCCTCGGCCTCCCGAAGTGCTGGGATTACAGGCTTGAGCCACCACGCCTGGCCAAAACAACAACAACAACTTTTAAAAAGATCATAGTTGACTCCTGGAATGACATAATAGAATGAACCAATTCCAAGGCAAAGTTGTACCCCTATTATTTTCCCAATCCAAACTAAATTATTTTTCACTCTTTTTTTTTTTTTTTTTGCCTTTCACCTACTTGGTTCTGGAAAATTATAAAGAAAAAAATCTCTTTTTATAACTATCCAAAACCATGATCAAATCAAGACAAAATTGCATTGATTGTACCTTATGTTGATGGCATCATTTTTGTCTCAATACCAAGCAAATCTGTTTTTTTTTCCTGAGTCGGAGTCTCACTCTGTCACCCAGGCTGGAGTGTAGTGGCACACTCACGGCCACCACAGCCTTGACCTGCTGGGCTCAGGTGATCCTTCTGCCTCAGCCTTCTGGGTATCTGAAACTACAGGTGCACGCCACCATGCCTGTCTAATTTTTTTTATTTTTTGTAGAGATGATGTCTCGCCAAGTTGCCCATGCTGGTCTTGAACTCATGGGCTCAGGCAATTCTCTCACCTTGGCCTCTCAGGGTGCTGGAATTACAGGCGTGAGCCACCGCACCTGGCCTCTTTATTAACTCTATTATCATTGCCATTCGCTCTTTATATATTGACCTTTACAAAGCAATCTTTCAGCATTTTGACTGTATGTTCTTAGCACTGTGCCATCCAAATATAATAAAACATACCTAATTTGGAAAATGATGTTCAATCTGATTTACAGAATATTCTGTAGTAAAAAAAGTTTCCACATACAGTTGTGTGAATGAGATAAAGAACATATTCTAAAAAGTCACAATAGGTTTATATCAGTGTTAATAAGCTACATAAAGAATTAAGTTCCTTAATCATAATGCAGCTATTGAGTCAATAGTTTTTCTTTTATTTTACTTTTTTTTGTTTAATCGGAGTCTCATTCTGTCACCCATGCTGGAGTGCAGTGTCATGCTCATGGCCACCACAGCCTCGACCCGCTGGGCTCAGGTGATCCTTCCGCCTCAGCCTTCCAAGTAGCTGGAACCAAAGGTGTGAGCCACCATGCTGGGTTAATTTTTTGATTTATTGTGGAGACAAGGTGTCTCCAAGTGGCCTAGGCTAGTCTCAAACCCCTGGACTCAGGCAATCCTCTCACTTCAGCCTCTCAGAGTGCTGGGATTACAGGTGTGAGCCACCATGCCTGGTTTATTTTATTATTATTATTATTTTTTGAGTTGGAGTCTCACTCTGTCACCCAGGCTGGAGTGCAGTGGCATGCTCACAGCCACCACAGCCTCATCATGCTGGGCTCAGGCAATCCTTCTGCTTCAGCCTTCCAAGTAGCTGGAACCACAGGCATGTGCCACCACACCTGGCTAATTTTTTTGATTTATTGTAGAGACGAGATCTTGCCAAGTTGCCCAGGCTGGTCTTGAAACCCCGGGCTCAGGCAATCCTCTTGCCTCTCTCTCTCAAAGTCCTGGGATTATAGATGTGAGCCACCACACTTGGGCCTAGCCAACAGTTTTAACATCTTAGACATCTTTTGGATAAAATGTATTTTAAATTGAATCATTTTAATTTAAAATAAGACTTTAAAAAAATTTCTTTGAATATACTACTCTAAAAGGAAATATAAACTACTTTGGAGTTGAGTAATCCAAATTAATTATTATCAAAAAGAAGTAAAGACATTTTCCTTTGTATTGTACTATTAGTGAGAAATCTAGTTGTAGATGGACAGATGCTAAAAATACACAAGTATGAAAATATCCTCAAAGAGACTGTCTTGCTCCCAAAATTATTTTTGGAGCTCTCTTGTAGGAAAGGCATCAAAAAAGGTTTTTTTTTAAAATCCAAAATGTTTGAGTAGGAGGTTCACTTGAAATAAAGTGAATGGCCTTACGGTTATAATATTTCTTCCACTCCTCTCAGGTTTCCAGGTGAAGAAATAATGAGTTTTGTTTCTAAATATTGCTCTAGCAGAGCTGACTTTAGTCCCTTCGGGGAAGAGGTTGGAGAAAGGAAAGTGACGTTTTTCGTATCATGTTTTAGTAACCAGTTGACTTTGTAAGCTTAAAGAGTTTTCTGAAATAAAATAAAAGGATCAAAAAATCCAATTTTGACTGGGCATGGTGACTCAAACCTGTAATCCCATCACTTTGGGAGGCTGAAGCAGGAGGACTGCCTGAGCCCAGGAGTTCGAGACCAGCCTGGGCAACATAACGAGACCCTGTCTCTACAAAAAAATCAAAACATTAGCTAGGTGTGGTAGCACATATCTGTAGTTCTAACCTTTCGGGAGGCTGAGGCAGAAGGATTGCCTGAGCCCAGCAGATTGAGGCTGCATTGAGTCATGCTTGTGCCACTGTACTCCAGTCTGGGTGATGGAGTGAGACCCTGAGCCCTCCCAAAAAATCCAATTCTATCATGAAATATTTGGTTTCTATAGTAAAATATACCTATATTATTAATAAATTTCATAAATATCTTCTCAAAACAATGAATATAAGAATTAAGTTAGTGATGTTTTTGTCGTTGAAATTTCAGCTTAGTGGAGTTGCAGTTTTTAATAAACAGTGAGCTGGGTTTATCAGTTATCTTTTGCTGCATAACAGACTACCCAAAACTTAGTGGCTTCAAACAACTACCATTTTATTGATCACAATTTTGTACACCATCAGTTTGGCCTGGTCTCAGTGGGGTCCGCTCTGTTGGTTTCTTTTGGCTCACTCCTGGGCCTGTAGTCAGATGGCCCATTGGTTGGAGGCTGGCTGGTCCCATTTGACCTCACTCACCCATCTGGCAGTTAGCTGGGGCTGTCATCCAGAGCACCTCAATTGTTTTCCGTGTTGTCCTATCAAGTGGTATAGCTCTGACATTGTCTCATGGTGGCTGAGTTCCAAGAGGGCAAGAGTGGAAGTTGTAGAGCCTCTTGAGGCCTTGACTTGGGAAGTGCCACAGTGTCACTTCCACTGCCTTCTATTGGTCAAAGCAGAAATATAAGGCCAGCCTACATTCAAGGAAAGGGAAAATAGACTCTACGTCCTGATATGAAGAGATACAAATAGTTTGTGGCTATGTTTATCTGTTACGCTAGGTTATTCTGATCAACTTTCTCGTTGAAATGTCAAGGCCAGGCTCAGTGGCTCAGGCTGTAATCCCAGCACTTTGAGAGACCAAGGCGAGTGGATTGCCTGAGCCCGCAAGTTCGAGACCAGCCCGGGCAACTTGACGAGACCTCATCTCTACAATAAATGAAAAAAAATTGCTGGGCATGGTAGCACACGCCTGTAGTTCTGGGTGTTTGGAAGGCTGAGGCAGAAGGATCGCCGGTAGACACTGGGGTGGCCGTTATTCTCTGTGCCACTGCACTCCAGCCTGGGCAATGGAGTAAGACTCTAACTCAAAAGAAAGAAAGAAAGAAAATGTCAAAGTAGTACCTTAAAAAGTTGACTGGGTGCATTGGCTCATGCCTGTAATCCCAGAACTTTGAGAGGCCAAAGTGGATGTATTGTTTGAGCCCAGATGTTCAAGACCAGCCTGGACAACATAGCGAGACTTCTTCTCTACAAAAATAACAATTTTAAAAACTAGCCAAATGTAGTAGCACGCACCTGTACTTCCAGCTACTTGAGGGGCTGAGGCAGAAGGATTGCCTGAGCCCGGAGTTCAAGGCTGTGGTGAGCTGTAATTGTGCCACTGCACTCCAGCCTAGGCAACAGACGAAAAAAAAATGGTCTTGACAAACTAAAAAGATAGTAGCGAACTCCCAGGGCAAATTTTAATTTTAGGGTGATAATCTGTCTTCAGAGACATGAGTTATCAAGGCACCAAAGATGAATAGGCTTCATGCTTGGGATCCAGGTGTCCAGGACCAGGACTAGGACACATTCAAAGTATATGGCATCTTATAGAAGTCCCTCCAGTATACAGAAGGATCCAAGAAGACTACACCTGTAGAATATGGACTGGATCTACTCCTTCGCTCTCTATTTACGGGGAGCATAGAGAAGGCTTCCTTGGCATGAGCAGAGCTAGAGAAAAAGAAATAAAAGTAAAAGAATCCCTAAGAAGTGGTTGCCACACACCTACCTTTATGCAAATCTGCACCTTAGGGACCCATAACCCTAATGAGCAGAGTTCAGAACTTGGTCGATGCAATCTGGACTGGAAGTGCACCTAGGCACCCGACAGACTCAAATCATAAACTCTCTCCATCCTAGGTCTTTGGAGGCCACCAGAAATCACTGTCCAAAGGCAATGACCAGTATGGAGGCAAAGATAGAACTAGAAAAGACAAATTTCAAGAAACAAATGACAAACTCAAAGACATTTGCAAGGCAGAAAGCTAGAGAAGCCACATGGCAGGTTTGAGAAAGAAACAATTTGAACTTCTAGAAATGGAAAATTCAATAATCCAAATTAAGAACAGAGCGGATATATTGAACAGACTGGACACAACTTACTAAAAAAAAAAATTCCTGAGTTCAGTTAAGAAACTGGAAGGTAGATTAAGGCAAATTACCCAAATATTTTGTCAGCCCAACTGGGAGCTCTGTAGTGAAGATTCCCTGTTAAAGGAGCCCCACATTGGGCAAAAGTGGCCACGCTCAAGTCTGACCTGCTGCTAAAAAGAATTCCCTCGGTTCAAACACTGAGATGGGCCCTGAAGGAGCCAACAGCTTGTAGGTGATTCACTCTCAGTAACAACATAGGCACACCCTGGGTATCACCCCAAGCATGGGGTTAGAGCCTGAGGAGGGATCCTGGTAGTGGCCCACCCAGCACGTCCCCTTCCCCTCAGGCTCCATGCCTGGGCAGGCAGGCCATGCAGAGACCACGGGCAAAGTGTTCTCATGCCTGCTGACCACATCTTGCAACTATGCCCAGTGAATGTTCTCACACACTCTTCCTTGGCAGTTGGCTCCCTGGGCTGATTCAGGCCAGATTGGACCACCTGGATCAATGCCCATAACCTCGAGTTACTTTTAGTTCACCTTTAGTTCATTATAAAACTAAAAATCCCTAGAGAGAATTTGCAGCCATTTTGTGTACCTACGAGGCATTGCAAACAACTTCCCGCACTGCACCTGCGCACTAGAAACCCCACCCATTTCACACTTAACCCCACCCTCTGCCCTATGCAAAATACTATATAACTACTGTGTGCCTTTTACAATCAAGAGTGTTTTTTTCCTGTCCAGCTGGCCGCTCCTGGACCATCTTCCCTGCAAGTTCCCGAATAAAGCCCATATGCTATTCATTGTCTCCAGGTCACTTCTTCAGCCTCTTGGACACAGTGCCTTCCCTTTTGGGGTCTTTGGGAGTCAGGCGTGACACAACTGGAGGCATATATGGGTAGTTAAACTATTAAAAAGGCCAGGGAATTATTACCATAGAAGTCAGGAGAGTGATTACCTTTAGCAGTAGGTGGAGCGGTTGTGCTTGGGCAGTAAACTTGTGGGAATCTTTTAGGATGATAGTTTTTCTAGCCCATGACTGGAGTTGTGGGTATGTGGGTGTTCACCTTATAAAAAGAAATAATCTGTTTAGCTACATATTTATCTATTGTGCTCTTTCTTGTTTGTGAATTTTATCTTACAATAAGAAAGGCTTAAAGAACCTAATGTATGACAGAGACTACAGAGGAAATCTTAGATGAGCAAAAATTCCACAAGAACCAAATCATAAACCTCCTCAATACTCTTTATCCTCTCACCGAATAGTTTCCCTCTATGTGACAAACTATGTGTTTTGTTAAATTACTTTGCTGTCTGTTCCTTACTCTGCTCTAAGATGTAAGTTCCATGAAAACAGAGATTTGTTTCCAGTTTATTGTTTTTTTTTTTTTTTTTGAGTTTGAGTCTCTTGCCCAGGCTAGAGTGCAGTGGCACACTCCCGGCCACCACAGCCTCGACCTGCTGGGCTCAGGCGATCCTTCCGCCTCAGCCTTCTAAGTAGCTGGAATTGCAGGTGTGCGCCACCATGCCCAGCTAACTTTTTGATTTATGTAGAAACAAGGTCTCGCCAAGTTTCCCAGGCTGGTTTCGAACTCCTGGGCGCAGGTAATCCTTTCGCCTCCACCTCCCAAAGTGCTAGGATTATGGGCATGAACCACCACGCTCAGGCCAGGTTTGTTGATTTCTCAATCTCCAGGGCCTAGAAGTGTGTAGCACATGGTAAGTGCTGAATGTAAAGAGGGTGCCAAAAAAGTATATGCATTTTAAGAAAGGAAAAAACTATTAAAATTGTAATACTGTCCTGCCTGTCACATGGTGACACTAGCATTCATTTGATTAATGGCATCTTTTGAGTGAATGTCATACTACACATTGCTACCATAATTCAACTTTGAAAAGTAATACATAGATAACTTCTCTTAAAATGTGTATACTTTTTTGACACCCCAGTATATGTGTTGAATGAATAAATAACTGAATGAACAAATACATACATACATACATAGGGTTCTAAGAATTTACCTTTAATCTAAAATTTGACCTTCCATACGACCCAGCAATGCCCCTTCTCAGAATATACCCAGAGGAACTCAAATCACTCTATACAAAGGATACCTGCACTTGCATGTTTGCTGCAGCATTATTCAAAATAGCAACACTATGGAACCAACTGTGCTGCCCATCGGAAGTGGCCTGGATAAAGAAAATGCGGTACATTTACATGATGGAATATTATGCAGCCATAAAGAAAAACAAAAGTATTAACTTCTCAGCAATTTGGATGGATTTAGAGTCTATAATACTTAGTGTACTCACTCATAAGCAGATCCTGAACTTTTATCATAATACTATAAGAAAGGGATTGGCAGCAGTGGGAACATTGCCAGGGGATCAGGGGGCACATAACATCAATAAGGGTACCAAACTTTACCTGTTCGATGACCACTTATGTACCTAACCCTGAACTGTAGCCTACAACTTTAAAATTTTTAAAAAAAGAAGTTACCTTTGACTGCAAGTGAAACTGTTCTGGTAGATTGGGAATGACCATTTTAGAATGCTACTTTATGAATGATGAATTCCTGGTGGCTTTAAATAATTTTTCCTCATGTGTATGGTGATTTGTCGCTGGAGTTTGTTTTAAAGGAAGGCCTGTTAGTAATTTTATCTCCTAGCACTTGCCCCGGAGTCACTTTTCTGCTTCTTTATTCATGGGTGTCACCAGACAACCGATCAATAAATATTAACTATTATTATCATTCCATAGGTAGGAAAAATAGTAGTGATAAGAAAACATGTTGCAAAAGAAAGAAGGGCTACTGTGCTTCTTCTCCTTCGTTTTGCATCCTTCTGATCCTCTTATGCTCTGTGCCCATGTCAGAACGGCAAATGCTCACAGGACAGGCAAGAAATGTAAAGAAGGAAGGTCAAGAAGACTGGGATCAGCCAGGCGTGGTGGCTCACGCCTGTAATCCCAGTTCTTTGGGAGGCGGAGGCGAGAGGATTGCCTGAGCCCAGGAGTTCAAGATCAGCCCGGGCAACTTGGCAAGACCACGTCTCTACACTAAATCAAAAATTTAGCCGGGCGTGGTGGCCCATGCCTGTGGTTCCAGATACTTGGAAGGCTGAGGTGGAAGGATCGCCTGAGCCCAGAAGTTTGAGGTTGCTGTGAGCCGTGATCGTGCCACTGCACTCCAGCCTGGGTGACAGAGTGAGACCCTGACTCAGAAAAAGAAAAAAAGAAAAAAGGAAAGAAAAGAAAACAGGGAGAGGAAGAATTCTGTAAAAACAAAGACTAAACCCCCTGTGTGAATTGGGATCCTTGCCACAAGGAAATGTAGGCCTCGGCAAGATCTTTCATATAGATACTTGCTCAGCCTGTAATACCGCGCCTTTGGGAGGCTGAGGTGAGTGGATTGCCTGAGCCCACGGGTTCGAGACCTGCCTGGGCAGCGAGACCTCATCTCTACAATAAATCAAAAACTAGCCGGGCGTGGTAGCACGCGTCTGGAGTTCCAGCTACTCGGAAGGTTGAGGCGGAAGGATCGCCGGAGACCAGCAGGTCGAGGCTGCGGTGGCCGGGAGCGGCCACTGCACTCCAGTCTGGGCGACAAAGTGAGACTCCAACTAAAAAGAAAAAAAAAA
>NW_007247763.1:164864-190061 GCF_000164805.1 Carlito syrichta | reverse complement strand
CCCCCCCCCCCCCCCCAGCAGTGCCCCGCGACTGCCGATCACTCCCTTGTGCTATTGTGAGTAAAGTTCAGGTCCCTCTTATGAGTGAGGACATGTAGTATTTGGTTCTTTGGTTCTTTGTTTCTGTGATTGATCGCTTAGTCTTTGCAAGATCTTAATTAGCATGCTACAACACATACAAAGGAGACGTTTGGGTAATAAGAATAGACGGCATTAATTTTGAATCTCTTGGGAAATATTTGTCGAAGTCTGAAAAATATTGTATGTCCTTACAAAAAAGGAGCCAGAATTTGAGTCTAGATCTCTGACTTTAAACAGAATGCCAACCGGGCACAGTGACTCATGGCTGTGATCCCAACACTTAGGAAGGCTGAGGCGAAAGGATTGCCTGAGCCCAGGGGTTTCAGACCAGCCTGGGAACTTGGCAAGATCTTGTCTCTACAATAAATAAATAAATAAAATTAGCCGGTTGTGGTGGTGCACGCCTGTAGCTCCAGCTACTTAGAAGGCTGAGGCAGAAAGATCGCCTGAGCCCGAAAGTTTGAGGGTGTGGTGATTATGAGCATGCCACTGCCCTCCAGCCTGGGTTACAGAGTGAGACTATGATTCAAAAAAAATTAAAAATTAAAAATAAATCAGAATGCCTAAGAGGTGATTCTAAAGTATTTACCGTCTAGTTTTTGAAATGTTGTTGCTCGGGTGAGATGATAGGTAAGCAATAATGATAATATTTATTGAATTGTAACCATATATCTAGCTTAAGTGTTTTTAAATGCTTTTTTTTTTTTTGAGTCGGAGTCTCACTCTGTCACCCAGACTGAAATGCAGTGGCCGCTCCCAGCCATGGCAGCCTCAACCTGCTGGGCTCCGTCGATCCTTCCGCCTCAGCCTTCCAAGTAGCTGGAACTACAGGCGCGTGCTACCACGCCCAGCTAATTTTTTGATTTATTGTAGAGATGAGGTCTCGTCAAGTTGCCCAGGTGGGTCTCGAACCCACGTGCTCAGGCAATCTACTCACCTCAGCCTCCCAAAGGCGCGGGATTACAGGCTGAGCCACTGAGCCCAGCTTTTATATACTTTATCATCCATGATCACATTTAATTTTCATAAGTATTCTTGAAATTAGCGAGTCCACTGAAACTAGATAATTTATTGAGCTATTGGAATGTGTTTTTTTTTTTCTTTTACCACCTTCATGGTTTTATGCTTGACAAAGGGGGAAAGAGAAATGCTTCTAAGGGTGATGCATGAGAAAAGAAAGGATAGAAAGAGGACATGCTCTGGTCCGGCTCCCTACAAAGGCTCCCAGTACAGCGGAGCAGACATACAAAGAGGCTGACCTTAGGACTAGAATTTTCCGAGGAACAAAGAAGCTTCCTGAATCTTGACGCAGCTCAGAGAAGTTGAGTGATTTGCCCAAGGTCCAAGAGTAAATGAGCGACAACTCAGAGAGTCACCCCCAAGTGTGTCAGACTCCAAAGCCAAACCTCCTAACCACTCTACCAAACTTCTTAGCATCACTGATGCTCTTCTGATCATGATTAGCGATTATCCTGCCATATGCATTTCTGGGGCCAAAAGTTGGGGGACATACACATTCAGAAATGTGACCAAGACTTAGTAGTGGGACAGTGTATGGTCATGGGCAATTCAGTCACCTGCCCTGAAATCCTACTAGGTTAGCTCTGAGTACACACTCGTCTGTGACACAAACTTTCTAGAAATGTGAGCCACTGTCATTCATGATGAATATTTGCGGGTATATTTACTTCCAAGCCTTTGTTTTCTACCTCAGTAACTTCTGTCATTAATATTTATTATTAATCCATAAAGCCTACATGATTGTATCTAAGTAGTGCCCTAAATTAGCAAATTTCTATCCTTTCAACTGCAGAAGATTTATCTGTTCCAGAAGTAATTCCTTTTTTTCACACTGATTCTCTGGGGGGATTTCAGAGCTGCTTTTCATGGCCATCACTTCTCAGCTATCTGGCAAAATAGCCTGAGCAGCCTTTGAAAGTGCTTGGTGTTTGATAAATGTCTAGAACTTTTATTTAAAGATAAGGACAGAAGGTGATCTTTCCTTTGTGAATAATAATAATACAATACCAGCCAAGATAACATTTTAGTTAACAAATTTCTTACCTACCTGTTCCAGCAGCAGACACTTGTAGAAATAATAGACAAATTCAAATATCTCTATAAGTTTCATAAATAAAAGGGATAAAAGAAAAGGTGTCTCAGATAAACTTAACCATCATTTAGGGAAGTAATTGGAAGCAAAAGTTCAAACAAATAATCTTTTGTCTTAAAATTTTTGAAACCTTATTTTATTATTATTTTTTTTTATTTGGAGTCTCACTCTGTCGCCCAGGTTGGAGTACAGTGGCACGGCCACCCAAGCGTCGACCTGCTGGGCTCTGGCGATGCTCCTGCCTCAGCCTTCCAAGTAGCCGGAACTACAGGCGTGAGTTACCATGCCCGGCTAATTTTTTACATTTATTGTAGAGACGATGTCTCGTCAATTTGCTCGGGCTGGTCTCGAACCCACGGGCTCAGGATATCCACTCGCCTCGGCCTCCCAAAGTGCTGGGATTACAACCTGAGCCACATAACCCAGCCAGAAACTTTATTTTAAACATGGAAAAGGAGAGCAGAAGAAGGGAGGTGGGTGAGAGGGGGAGAAAGAAGCAAATTAAAAAACAGATAAGCAAACCAACCAACCTAGAAACTCTGTGTGGCCAATGGATTTAAAAGATAAGTCATTATTGAAAAAATGTTAGTAGTTCACTGTCAAAGTCAATTGATGTCATTGTTCAAAAATACTCCTTTCTTCCCCTCTACTTTTTTGGGGGGGGGATCTGTTTTGCCTCATCCTACTTTGAACTTGGCCACATCCTCTTTTGGGCCAATGGCATGTTAACAGATATGACACAAGTAGCGGCTTTAAAAGTGCTTATGCTATTGAGTGTGTCTTTTTGTGCCTCTGCCATCATAAGAAGAATATGACTTGGCTAACCCTCTGTATTAAAGACAATGAGAGACACATGGAACTGACCCAGATCCAGCTTAGATCAGCAGACCACCTCCCAGCTGACCCAGACACATGTGAGCAAAATCAATGTCTATTGCTGTATGCCATGGAAATGTTGTATTTTGTCATTACTTACCAATAGCTGACTGATACAATCATTATGTTCATTCTAAAGAAAGGACATGTTCATGTGGTACATAACGCTCTGAAATACTACACAGCCATAAACAAGAACAAAATCACATCCTTTGCAGCAATGTGGATACAGCTGGAGGCCATTGTTCCAAGAGAATTGATGCAGAAACAGAAAAGAGAACAACACTGCATGTTCTCACTTGTAAGTGGGGGTTAAATACTGGGTACACACAAGAGCATAAGGATGGGAACAACAGACATGGGGACTCCTAAATGAAGGAAGATAGGAGGGGGGCAAAAGTTGACAAATGACCTATTGGGCACCATGTTCCCTATTTGAGTAATGGGTTCAGTAGACACCCAAACACCACCATCATGCAATATGCCCCCGAATCTAAAATTTTCAAAAAATTGGCATACAAAATTGTGTTTTAAAAAAGGATATTTTTTAACATAGAAAGCTTATGTAAGCAAATATATAGCAGTCCAATAGCATATTTTGAGTCAAATACAAGATATAGGACACACCAAAATATAATTGAAAGTTTTCTCATTAGAAGCACAAAAGTACTGGCCAGGCATGTGGCTCATGCCTGTAATCCTAGCACTTTGGGAGACTGAAGTGGAAAGATCGCTTGAGCCCAGGAGTTCAAGACTGGCCTGAGGAACATAGCAAGACCTCATATCTACAAAAAAAATTTGAAAACTAGCTGGGTGTGGTGGCACATACCTGTAGTCCCAGCTACATCGGAGGATAAGGCAGAAGGATCATCTGAGCCTAGGAGGTCGAGGCTGTGGTGAGCTATGACGGTGCCACTGCATTCCAGCCTGGGTGACAGAGTGAGACCCCCAACTCAAAAAAAAAAAAAAAAAAACGCACAAAACCCACTAGTATTGATATTGCAGTACTGGGAGTGCCCACTAAAGAGTCAGTGTATAGGTGAGTATCAGTTAACTCTATGCTTTGGTCTTGACTATTGAGGACATGTCAACAGAGCCAGACATTAGTCTAGTATTGCCTGTCCATATTGCCACAACCCTCAAAGAAAGGTATAACTTTCAAGCAGGCCTGTACATACCTACATTTCTGAGAATTAGCAAAAGGAAGCATATTCCTTTATCTACTATGCATTTCCCGTTAAGTCACTTCAAAGAATCCTTAACCCCCTGAAGACTGCACTCATTCAACTGAGAGAAATGAATCCTTATTCACTCCCTTTTATCAGTGGTCATAGTTGAAGATATAGCACCCATGTAACCATAAGCCTTGTAATTTATATAACTTTTTGCATGTTACAATTACTAATCAACAATATGTTGTTGTGAATAATGTTTTACTTTGTAATATGCTCTGTTAACTCCCTTACTCTATGGCAAGCTTATTCAACTCTTCAGTTTGGTGTTACTGATAACACTGTGAATTATCTTTTGGTAGCTGGCACCAGGAAATGTGGACCATAAATGTTACTGTTGACAAAATGCAGCTGTAACTTGAGTTCTGTTCAATGTACTGTCAGTCACGTAGTCAAAGTATAGGTGCCAGCAACACTAAACTTATAAAAACGGACTGTGAAACCTAAGGGGTGAGCAGAGTGGTTCCAGAAATGCCAGGAGGAGCCAGGTTCTGAATTCTGAATACAGAAATAAACTTTCTCCCAGTTCCCTGCCTCTTGATTTATTGGCATCGAGGGCTAGCAGCTGAGCATTTCTTGGACTGTAACACTAGGTCAAATCATGGTTGTACACACACTATTGTATTGACTCTACATACATGTAAATAAATCACTGGGATCACAGTAAACTATCCTATAAATTCTGAAGTCATTTACTGTTGAAACAGTGAAAACACATGTGGCAGATTTTTTCAGTAATTGTCTCCAATTTGGTCACAGCTCCCTATATCTATGCCCTTGAGTAGTCCTTTTGTACAATGATTCTGGACTTCAATATGTGACTTATTTTATCCAAAGGAACACTAGTAAATGAGATGCAAACAAAACCCGGAAAAATGACAGCACATTGGGGCTAGTCTTCTCTTGCTATTCTTTGGGGCTCTGATGCAATCATGTAAAGAAGCCAGGTCAGCCTACTGAAAGATGATGAAAAGGTTGTGTGACTCAGTCAACAAGCCATCCCAACAGAGGACTCTTAGCTGACCTGCCAGCTGACTGTATTTACGTGAGCAAGCCCAGCTGCCTGCAGCAGAACCACCCATCTAAGCACAGCCCAAACCACCACGCCTCAGAATTGTGAGCAAATAAATCAGTTACTTTAAAGCATTATTTTTGGGGGGTGGGTTATTACACAGTACAAGCTAATTGAAACACCATGTGAATGATCTCATGGGAATGCCCTTGCAGTTCTCATCCAAAAGAAAGTATGTCTCGTTTCTACCTCTGAGAAGTTGGCAAAAACCTCAATAAAGGTAATATTGAAAGTTTGGAGATTAACTTTGACACCTCCCTCTCCTTCAGCCTGCATATACCTGTTACCAAAGTATGTTTTTATCTCCTATAAATCTGAATTCCATCTTTTTTTCTCCATTTCCACTGGCACCAACCTAGTTCAGTCTCCTATCTAACTGGTCTCCCTTCACCCCCCTGATGTCACTCCAATCTGTTCTCCATGTAACGGTCAGAGCAGTCGTTTAAAAAACAAATCTGACAATGCCCCCCACCCCATTAAAGTCCTTCAGTCACTCTCAATACCTAAAAATAAAATCCTCTGTATTCATGCCGGGCTCGGTGGCTCAGCCTGTAATCCTGTGCTTTGGGAGGCTGAGGTGAGTGGATTACCTGAGCCCGCGGGTTCGAGACCCGCCTGGGCAACTCGGCAAGACCTCATCTCTGCAATAAATCAAAAAATTAGCCGGAGTGGTAGCGCGCACCTGTAGTTCCAGCTACTCGGAAGGCTGAGGCGGAAGGATCGCTGGAGCTCAGCAGGTCAAGGCTGTGGTGGCCAGGAGCGGCCACTGCACTCCAGTCTGGGCGACAGAGTGAGACTCCAACTCAAACAACAACAACAACAAAACTTGGACATGATTTCAAAATGCCAACAATTTTAATCTAGTGGTTTTGAAACTAGGACCTTTTGGACACAGTCCCTGTAGCAGTGCCACAGACTTGGAAGCCAGCAACAAGTGTAACCTGTGATTTCAACATGACTGTTACAGAGGAGTTTGCTTTGTTTATTTGGTTTTGGGGGGAGTGAACTGGTTGGTATTTCATGCTTTTTTGTGGACATTGTAACCCTAAGTACATAATGTGTTTTCGGTGCTACCTAGAGAAATAAAGCGTAAACATACTGAAAAAAAAAAAATCCTCTGTATTTACTGGGACCTACTGCCCTTCCCAGCATGCGTTGCTCTCCATCCCTAGTCTCCGGCCCTTCCTTCAGTTCTGCTTATGAGCAGTGCCTCTTCTTGCCACAGTCTTTTTGTACTGTTGCTTTGGTCTTGGGTTCGAACCCTCTCCCTCTCCCCTCCCCCATTGACTCCTTACTGCCTTCTCATCTCATCTCAGGCATCTCTTACTCAGGGGAGCTTTTCCTCTTCCCCTAGTTCAGGACATATTCTTTTCCTTTATTATCTCACTTTTTGATCAGATATACTCACATTTGTGATTATAAGACTCATATCTGTAGTCCCAACTACACGATAAACTCTCGAAAGCAAAGAATGTCAAATTTTGCCCACCCAGAGAGCCCTAATATCAGGCAACATACCTGTCAAGCTTAGTGCCTGGCATATAACTGACACTCAGTTCATATTTGTTGGTGGAATGAACGAGTTAATATGCAGAGTTACTATTGTACTTGGCAGACAAAACACATGCAATAGGTATTTGCTGAAGGAAAAAGGAATTAATGAATAAGCCTGGTTTGGAGAAGAGTTAGCAGATGGGAAACCATATCTTACATGACATTTAGCATAGTTTGTTGCACATAATAAGCCGAATAATGATTTTGGGAATGAACCACTAATGTAACTAGGGGATTTTGAAGGAATAAGTAAGAATACGGACAAAAACAAGAATCTGTTTCCTTTATACTTGAAATAATCACGAATTAAGTGGTCTCTTTCATATAGATATGCAACTAATTTGTAGACAAAAAGTACATTTAAATGGAGACCTGTCTTGAAGTAGAGCTGGAAACAGTGGTGAGTTTCTATGGGACCACACTTGTGATCAGAATTACCTAATGTTTTCATACAGTCTACAGGATGAATTTTCTTGGTTTCTACAACACTAACATCTTCCCAGTAACGAAATGAACATAAACTATAGTCAACTTTTCTCAAACATAAACAGAACATGCATATTAGTCTGTCTCCACGATTGTCCTCCTTATTAACTTTTTTACAGCTTAATCATTTCTCGAATGTACACAGATGTTAAATCACCAAGGCTGTAGAAAACCACCCACAAGTTTTTAAGTCATTCACAAGGGATACCATGAAATCCTCTGCTGCAGATTTCTACAATAATGACCCCAAATTCCTCACACCCTTCTGTAGCCACACCTTTGACTGGTCCCTGTGTGCACTGGCTCAAGGCTTGATCATGTGATTTGCTTTACCCACAGAATCATGAGAAAGAAAATGCCCGGCGTGGTGGCTCACGCATGTAATCCCAGCATTTTGGGAGGCTGAGGCCAGAGGATTGCTTGAGCCCAGGAGTTCGAGACCAGTCTGGGCAACATAGTGAGTTCTCGTCTCTACGAAAAAATTAAAAATTAGCCTGGTGTGGTAGCGCACACCTGTAGTCACAGCTACTCAGGAGGCTGAGACAGGAGGATTACTTAAGTCAGGGACTTTGAGGCTGCAGTGAGCCATGATTGTGCCACTGCACTCCAGCCTGGGTGACAGAGTGAGACCTCTACTCAAAAAAAAAAATCATGAGCAAGAAAATAATTGTTTTTAAGCCTCTGTGCTTAGGGTTCACTCATTTACATAGCAAAAACTAACTGCCCCAATCTTGCCACTATAACAAGGTTTTCTAAACATGAATCTGATTTACCATTTGGCTACTTAAAAGCCATCAAGATTCAGTAGTGATCATGAGGAAGGAAACATCGACTCTGAGGGGGTTGAAGTCCCTCTCAGAAGAAAAGTCAAGATTCATTCAGGAATATGGTAGGATTTGTGTGTGTGTGTGTGTGTGTGTGTGTGTGTGTGTGTGTGTGTGTGTGAGTGGGGCAGGAAGAAACTCAGTGTCCATGAAACTACATATGTTCCTGGAGAGTCGAATCTAGCAGCAAGTTCTAACCTTATTTTGAAAATTCAAAAAGACTAAAATATGAAAACAGAGGCTGGGAATTTTTTGACATACATGACACTGCCTGACAGTTCTAAGTCTCAGAAAAGGAGAAATGTTGACAGTGATTCTCTCCTTGGTGAATTTTTTTTATTTTTTGCATGAATACTCAGCATCTAAGTGCAATACTCTGGTTAGGATACAACCCTTTCACATTGTTAAGCTGTGATAAATAGGTCCAGATGTTTTACTTTAAAAGGACATTTTAGTTAATGTTCCTTGAGGAGAAGCAATAGTAACCAATGTTGCCCATTTGTCTGGTCATTCTGGGCTCCAGATGGCTTCATCAATGCTTGAGAAAATAGGAACATTTTATTGAGCTGGAAGATTAAATGTGTGCTGGGCCACTTCTACTACTTTGGGAGGGGTTATAAGTTTAAGCCTACAGCATTTCTGGTCAAACCCACATGAAGTGTGACAAAGTAATCAAAACTGCTCTCTACTATGACAGGATGAATGAGGTGTTACTGTTTTTTCCACAACCAACAATTTCTAGAACTGTCCCTCTGCTTACTAGCAGCAAAGCACTTTGGGGTATTACTAATCAGATTTGCAAAGGAAGTAGTTTCAGGACAAATAATAAGTATATACAATGTGCATCTCTGAGTTCATTAATTAAATATTCTACCTTAAGTCCTTGCAAATGGGATTACCCTGTTAAAATGTCTGTAGATGATTTGAAGTCACTGTTTAAAATCTTGAAATATATTTCTTGTAAACTTTGATTAGTTACAAGTGATTGCTGTAGAAATGAGGTATGATTATAAACATTATTCCACACTAACTTTTTTAAATGTTAAATAATTTCTAGTAGTTAATCACAAGTGACAGAAACTCAAGTTGAACTAACTGTGGTAGAGTGCAATGTGACCAAAATTCTTTTCCTCCCCAAGGTGTAGTCTGTTCCTCTAACCCCTGAAACTGAGTTGATCATGTGTCTTGCTCTGGCCAAGGGGATACTAAAAAATGTGATGCACTCAAACTTGAAAAGTGATTGCACATGGAAGCTTGCCTTTTCTTGAAGCTAAGGGAACCCTGCAACTGCCATGCAGAGAAGCCGAGCTGGCCAACTGAGGACGAGAAATCACACATCCCGGTCACCTCCATAGCACCCCAGCCAACAGCCATTTACCTGTCAGCCTAAAAGTGAGATCATCCTCTAGATTGCCCAGCTGCCAGCGGAACCACAGATGGATGAGTGAATGCAGGTGAAATCAACCAATGCCGCTCAGCCCGTAATCATCCAGCTGGCCCACATTATCAGGAACTAAATAAATGCTGGCTTTATGGCACTGGGCTGGGCTTTGGGGGGGGGGGGGGTTATGTGGTAAGAGCTAACTACTTTGCTGCTTTTTAGCTTAAGCCAGAGATGAGATTTGTTGGAAGACCTTTGTGTGTTCAGAGATTGAACCAAGTAGAAGAAAGGATAATATATACTTGAGTCTCAGAAACCACCAGACCAAGGACATGAACATCATAAAATAAAACTCACCGTCATCTGAGATGAAGATATTTTTAAAGACTCACATAGCTGGTAAGCAATGAAGACACAAATGTTGACCTAAATAGGATTTCAAGTCCACTTTTTTTTTCTTTTTTTACACTTTTTAACCCTTGGACCTATATCTTCCCATTTCCCTCTGCCCTCATTCACCATTTTACCCTTGGTTTTTATGTATTCAACTGTTTGTGGTTGTTGTTTTGAGATTCTGCACATAAGTGAAATCATACAATATTTTTGTTCTGTGTCTGGCTTATTTTACTTAGCATAATGTTCTCCAGTTTCATTCATGTTGTCATAAATGGCAAGATTTCCTTCTTTTTTAAGGTTGAAGAATATTGTGCCACAATATTCCCTTGTATCACAATTTTCTTATTCATTCATCCATTAACGGTCACTTCAGTTATTTTCATATCTTGGTTATTGTGAATAATGCTGCAGTGAACATAGGGGTGCAGATATCTTTACAAAAATAAGTTTGTGAGCAGGATTGCTGAGTTGTATGGTAGTTCTGTGTTTAATTTATTTAGGACCCTTCATATTTTTTTCCACAGTGGCTGCCCCAATCTGCATTCCCAACAACAGCTTGCAAGGATTCCCTTTCCTCCACACCCTTGCCAACATTTGTTGTTTCTTGTCATTTGACAAAAGCCGTCCTAACAAGTGTGAGATGATCCTGTTGTTTTCATTTGCACTTCCCTGATAATTAGCGATGTTGAGGACCATTTCATATACCCGTTGGCCATTTTTATGTCTTCTTTAGAAAAAGGTCTACTCAGGTTCTTTGCTTATTTTTTCACTGAGTTATTCCTTTCTCTGCTATTGGGTTGGGTGAGTTTCATTTTTTTTTCTTTTTTTTGAGTTGGAGTCTCACTCTGTCGCCCAGACTGGGATGCAGTGGCCGCTCCCGGTCACCGCAGCCTCGACCTGCTGGGCTCCGGCGATCCTTCCGCCTCAGCCTTCCGAGTAGCCGGAATTACAGGCATGCGCTACCACGCCCGGCTGATTTTTTGATTTATTGTAGAGATGAGGTCTCCCTGCCCAGCCGGGTCTCGAACCCGCGGGCTCAGGCAATCCACTCACCTCAGACTCCCAAAAGCGCGGGATTACAGGCTGAGCCACCGAGCCCGGCTGGGTGAGTTTCATTTTTTTTCTTTTCTTTTTTTTTCAATGCAACTATTTTGATATTGAAGATTAGGTGAGTTTCTTAAATATTTTAGTTGTTAACGCCTTATCAGATATATGGTTCACAAATATTTCCTCACAACCTGTAGGCTGTCTTTTCATTTTGTTAAATGTTTCCTTTGCTGTACAGAAATTTTTTAGTTTGCTGTCATCCCACTTGTTTATTTTTGTTTTTGTTACCTGCGCTTTTGATAACCATAAAATAATTGCCATGACCAATGTCAAGGAGCTTTTTTCCTGTTTTGAGTTTTATGACTTTAGGTTTTACATGCAGGTTTTTAGTACGTTTGGAAATGTACTAAAATTAGCCTAGGGTCTAATTTCATTCTTTTGTCTGTCAATATCCAGTTTTTCTTGCCTCATTTATTGAAAAAGGCTATCATTTCCCCATGGTTTCTTCTTGGTATACTTGTTGAAAATTAGTTGTCCATTTATGTTCGGGTTTATATCTGGGCTTTCTATCCAGTTCATTGTTAGTGTATAGAAACACTATTGATTTTTCTATTTGTGTTTAAATGTCCTGCAACTTTAGTGAATTTGTTTATCAGTTCTAACAGTTTTTTGGCAGTTTTGGTCTTTTTTAATATATAAAATGGTGTTGTCTGCAAACAGGAACACTCTAACTTCCTTTCCAATGGGGATGTCTTTTATTTCTTTTCTTTTTTTGAGAAGGACTTAATCAGGAAATATAGAACAGAAGCGGTGAGAATGGTCATCATTGTCCTGTTCCTGATTTTAAAGATAAAGCTTTCAACTTTTTCCCCATTCAGTATGATGTTAGCTGTTGGCTTGTGACATATGGCCTTTATTATGTTGGGATACATTCCTTTTGTTAATTATGTACTGACAAATTATACTTGTATATACTTATGGGACACAGAGTGAGGTGAGTTTTTAATATAATATGAAGTATTTAAATCAAATTACTTAATCCATCGCCTCAAATATTTAACATTTTTTTGTGATGAGAACTTTTAAAATGTACTCCTAGTGATAAGGAAATGTTGTACAGTGCTCAATTATTAGCTATGTTCACCATGCCATACAAGAGATCTCAATAAAATTAATCTTATTCCTCCTAGCTGAGTCTTTGTACCCTATGATCATATCCCTACTCCCGTAGCCCCCAGGCTCTGGTAACCACTATTTTACTCTTTGTGTCTATGAGTTCGTTTTTGATTATACATATAAGTGAGATTGTGTGGTATTTGTTTTTCTGTGTCTGCCTTATTTCACTTAGCATAATGTTCACCAATCCATTGTTAGGGCTGAATAGTATTTCACTGTGTATATAATACACATTTTCTTTGTCCATGCATCCAACAAAGGACACAAGTTGATTCCATAACTTGGCTGTTGTGAATAATGTTGCAATGACCATGGTTGTGGAGACCTCTCTTTAACATACTCATTTCAGATATTTCAAGTAAATACCCAGAAGTGGGATAATGTGGTAATTCTATTTTTAATTTTCTGAGGAACCGCTGTAATGTTTTCCATAATGGCTGTACTACTTTACATTTCTACCAACAGTATGTGAGGCACCACCTTCCACCCAATCTCTCCTAGTGAGTTTAAAAATTAACTGTCCTAGCCGGGCTCGGTGGCTCAGCCTGTAATCCCATGACTTTGGGAGGCTGAGGTGAGTGGATTGCCTGAGCCCATGGGTTTGAGACCCGCCTGGGCAACTTGGCATGGCCTCATCTCTACAATAAATCAAAAAATCAGCCGGACGTGGTAGCGCATGCCTGTAATTCCGGCTACTCGGAAGGCTGAGGCAGAAGGATCGCCGGAGCCCAGCAGGTCAAGGCTGCGGTGGCCGGGAGCGGCCACTGCATCCCAGTCTGGGTGACAGAGTGAGACTCCAACTCAAAAAAAAAAAACACAAAAAAACAAAAATTAACTGTCCTTCTGTTTAAATATATTTTTCCTCAAGTCATTGCCCAGTATATTACAAAAGTACAAACTATGTGTATTCATATCCAAGTATATTAAATATCTTATGTATTTTATCAATATGTTCCTGTAAGCATGAATATTTCTGTTAAACAGAAAAGCACTTTATATTCTTTTACTTCAAAGATATGGGGTACAATTCAGGGTTAGGTACATATGTGGTCATCATACAGGTAAAGTTTGGGCCTCCCCCTGCTCCCCATTTCACCTTGTTTGAGATCGGGTACTAATAAAGCTGTTGCGTGTCCCCACCCTTCCCCCGGCAGTGTCCCACTACTGCCAATCCCTTTCTATTAGCACTTTCTTTTCAAATAATTTTGTAGAAAAAAGTTACAACAGTGAGAATAACTACTAGCTAATACACTGCCTTCTGTGGCTAGAATTCCAATGCATCATCTAAAATATTTCACGAGGCCGGGCTCAGTGGCTCAGCCTGTAATCCCAGTGCTTTAGGAGGCCGAGGTGAGTGGATTGCCTGAGCCCGTGGTTCGAGACCCGCCTGGGCAACTTGGCGAGACCTCATCTCTACAATAAATCAAAAAATTAGCCGGGCGTGGTAGCACGCGCCTGTAGTTCCAGCTACTCGGAAGGCTGAGGCAGAAGGATCGCTGGATCCCAGCAAGTCGAGGCTGCGGTGGCCGGGAACGGCCACTGCCCTCCAGTCTGGGTGACAGAGTGAGACTCCAACTCAAAAAAAAAAAAAAAATACTGCAGCCAAAAGTGGCAAAATACATGTTCTTTGCAAACACATAATTTACAAGAACTGGTCTATAAAGTAAAAACCAACACATTCCAAAGAACCAGTATTATATAGATCATGCTCTCTAAGCAAGTGTAGTTCAGCAGTAGTTCTAGTTCCAGGGGGTCCAAGTAGGCTCTTAATTTAGTGACTCTGCAACAGACAATACAAAACTAGACAAAAATACAAAAAGTGACTACCTAACAGCTCCAGAGAGGGAGCCAAAGCAGGCATGTTTTGGATGGGAGTAAAACTTGGAGAAAGGGATTAGCCCAGAGTAACTTAAGCATTCTTATGGTTTTTTTGCTTTAAACTCTTTTTATTTTTAACAAAACTAAACAGTACACAAAGATTTCTGACAATGTTCCTCACTTAGAGATTGTTTGATGGAGAAATTGATTAACTTGAAGTAGAGATGTGGTCACTACTTTGTAGATACCTCTTTATTTTGAAAGTACATGCCCGGTCTCACTCTTGCTGAATAATCCATACAGTGGGCAAAAAAGAATTTTTCATCCCTCCTGAAATCAGCCCTGGTGTATGATCCTAGCCCTTAGACTAGGTGGACTCCCTGTACCCATCCCGTTGTGACTGTGATACTGAAACTGAGTAATCCTAGCTCACTGGGCTACCTTCAAAAATTCATTCCAGGAAGATACGCATTCACATTGACATTATAGAAAGATGATCTGAGACTGTCCACAGTGGCTCACACCTGTAATCTAAGCACTTTGGGAGGCCGAGGTGGGAGGACTGCTTGAGCTCAGAAGTTTAAGACTAGCCTGGGCAACATAGTGAGACCTTATCTCTACAAAGAGTCAAAAATTTAGCCAGACATGGTGGCATGCGCCTGCAGTCCCACCTATTCGGGAGGCTGAGGTGGAAGGATCTCCTGAGACCAGGAGCTTGAGGCTATAGTGAACTGTGATCATGCCCCTGCACCCCAGCCTGGGTGACAGAGTGAGACACCAACTAAAAAAAAAATGCTGGGATTACAGGCATGAGCCTCCTTGCCTGGTCCACCAGCACTTATTGACTAAGTAGATATAGAGGGCAAAATCCAAGGGAAAGACATAACATTGTGAAAGGTGTATGAAAGGAGAAGTCTTTTATTTATTTATTTTTTAGTCCAGGTCTCACTCACTCACCCAGGTTGGAGTGCACATCACAATCACAGCTCACTGCAGCCTTGACCTCCTGGGCTCAGATGATCCTTCCACCTCAGCCTCCCAGACAGCAGAGGCTACAGGTGCACACCTCCACGCCCAGCTAATTTTTTTATTTATTGTAGAGATGATGTCTTGCCAAGTTGCTCAGGTTAGTCTTGAACCCCTGGGCTCAGGCAATCCTTTCACCTCTGTCTCCCAAAGTGCTGGGATTACAGGCATGAACCACCATGCTTGGCCAGAAGGAATTTTTAATACCTGCTATGTGCCAAGCACTTTACACTGTGTGTCTCCTAATTTTTTTCACCAATACTAAGTGCAGTAAATATTATTCTCCACATTGTACAAAAGAGAAAACTGAAACAGACAATTTGAAAGATATTCCAAATTTTAAGGGTTCAAATTTGAACCCAAGTTTGTGTGACTTCTAATTGGTTGGGGGAAGTGAGTAGTAGCATCATGAACAACCATGGAACAGTCTAAAGAAAGGGTTAAGATGATCTTGAAACCTACTGCTTGCGAGGCACTGGAAAGCATTCAGGTATGGGGTTGTTCTGACAACCAGGGACTACCAAGGATCTCAGGAGAGGACAAAAAGCAGATTGGGGTCAGTTGCTTTTGACTTGCCTTATGCATACACTAATATATTCTTATTAAACTCAGGCTGGGCACCGTGGCTCACGCCTGCAATCCCAGTAATTTGGGAGGGTGGGATGAGAGTATTTCTTGAGCCCAGGAATTTGAGACCAGCCTGAGCAACATAGCAAGACTGTGTTTCTACAAAAAATCAAAATACTAGCCGGGCATGGTGGTGTGTGCCTGTAGTCTCAGCTACTGGGAGGCTGAAGTGGAAGGACTGCCTGAACCCAGGAGGCCAAGGAGCCATCATACTCCAGTCTGGGCAACAGAGTGAGATCCCAACTCAAAAACAATTAAAAACCCTCAAGGCGTTGTTGTGGTGGATGGTGCACTGAGCTCCGCGGCTCCTAGAGCCGGCTCCGTCCACTCCCTGCTGCTGCCATGAAGTGGCTGTTCAAGGAGGACCATTCGCTGGAACACAGATGCGTGGAATCTGTGAAGATCCGAGCAAAATATGGAGACCGGGTTCCGGTGATTGTGGAAGAGGTCTCAGGCTCTCAGATAGTTGACACTGACAGATGGAAGTACTTGGTTCCATCTGATATCACTGGGATTCAGTTCATGTGGATCATCAGGAAAAGGATCTAGCTTCCTTCTGAAAAGGCGATCTTCCTGTTTGTGGATAAGACAGTCCCACAGTCCAGCCTAACTATGGGACAGCTTTACCGGGAGGAAAATGATGAAGATGGATTCTTGTATGTGGCCTACAGTGGAGAGAACACTTTTGGCTTCTGAGGGTCATTGCTAGGCTAGGTGCACTGTTCCTGCATGTGTATTTGGTAAATAGCCGGCCATTTTTAGTTATTTTACCAGAACCTCTTCACATAGACCTATCAGTGCATTTGTAACTGGATATATTTCTTAATATATTGGAAGATTTTGTTTCCTTAGACTAGTAAATTATCATACAGAGTTTTATTTTGAATTTTTTTCTTTTGTGCTCTGTCCTCTTGGCTGTATCCTCCAGGGAACTTGTTCTTCTGGCAGTCATATTTACTGAAGATATTTCCATATTGAAGTGAGGTAGGTGTGGTATTAAAGTGAAAGGAAAGGAGATGATGCATCTATTCTGGATTGTGTTTGAAGTGTTAGATGACTAAGTATTAAAAGCATCCAAATTAAAACCTTAGCAATCAGAACACTTGCTTCACTAGATTTTGCCAACTGCCAATCAGGTTGGACTGAGCTAATAATCTGTTCCTCTTTCTGAAACTAAGATAAATAATTAACAATAAAATTTCCTCTTATGAAGACCAAAAAAAAAAAAAAAAAACCCTCGAATTTTGTACTAAGTGAATTATGCATATCAATTTGGATTCCAGGAAAGTTGACAGGTCAAATTTTAAGCAGTTTGATGATCTTTAGGGTATCACTTAGATCTGTGAGTAAAGACAGATGTAGGCAGGGCGTAGCGGCTCAAGCCTGTAATTTCAGCACTTTGGGAGGCCGAGGTGAGGGGATCGCCTCTGCCCACAGGTTCGAGAACAGCCTGAGCAACTTGGTGAGACCTCATCTCTACAATAAATCAAAAAATTAGCCGGGCTTAGTAGCGCATGCCTGTAGTTCCGGCTACTCGAAAGGCTGAGGTGGAAGGATCGCCGGAGCCCAGCAGGTCGATGCTGGGGTGGCGGTGAGCATGCCACTGCACTCCAGTCTGGGCAATAGAGTGAGACTAACTCAAAAAAAAAAAAAAAAAAAAAAAAAGACATCGATGCAGTTAGTCTAAGAACTAAGCCTTGAACTCAGTTATCTTGATGCACGTCATTTACTAGTTTATGAATCTGCTTTATTTAATGTTCCAGTTTATATTTGACTCAACCACTCATTAATTTAACTAAAATATATTAGGACTAGTTGAGAATGAAGTCATTCTCTCTCAAAGCAGACAATAACACCCATAGTCCATACATGGCATTTTGCAAGACATGTCCTCATGAAGGACACACAGTCAACTGAGCTATGCCTCAATAAAAGCTGAGGGTTTTTTTTCTTCCTCAGATATGTCTGCCAACAAGAAATCCTAAATGATTTTTAAAATCTTAAAGTTGGAAAACACTGACGAGTGTTATTTGATATTTGATGAAAACCAAACTATTCAATCCTAATTAGGCCAAATAGAACACTTTTAGTTCATCTGAAAAAAAAAAAAGTTGCTGTGACAACCTCAAAATCAAACTCTAGCCAGGCACAGTGGCTCACGCCTGTAATCCCAACACTTTGGGAGGTGGAGACAAGAGAATTGCCTGAGTCCAGGGATTCAAGACCAGCCTGGGCAGCTTGGTGAGCCCTCATCTCTATGATAAATGAAAAAATTAGCCGGGTGTGGTGGTGCATGCCTGTAGTTCCAGCTACCATGTAGGCTGAGGTGGAAGGATCACCTGAGCCCAGCAGGTCAAGGCTCCAATGGCTGTAAGCGTGCCACTGCACTCCAGGCTGGGCGACAGAGTGAGACTTCCACTCAAGAAAAAAAGAAAAAGGCAAATGCTCAGATCACACCAGAAACATTTAGAAGCTATATGCCAATCAAAGTTTATTGAATTGCCCCTAATTCAGAATAACCCTTTCATTGTGTTTAATTTCTTATATTATTTTATTTTTACTATGAAGCCAAAGCTACTCTTGTATAACAGTGAAACATTTGAGACCAAATATTTAGGGAAAATTCATTATATGTAGTCAATGGACCGAACCAGAGAGGATTTTAGAAAACTGGGGATAAATCTGAGAGCTGAAGGGAAATGAATCAAAATCTGATAATCTGGGTCATTAAATTGAACAGATGGCACTGTCAGGAAATCAAAATTTACACATAAAATTAAGAATTAAGCTGTTGCTATTAAATTAATGACAATATGGCATTGGAATAATTTTGTAGCTTTTAATTGTAAGAAGTTTGTGAAATAGAGCCAAAGAAATAAAAACTGAAGAAAAAAGATAACAAGTTCATGATGCAAGTAGCAGAGACTAGCTAAATGTTGTTTTTTCTTTAAAAAAAAAAAAGAAAAATTTTATTTTAGTAGAGAATGATTTTTTTGATGAAGGAACAATTCCTAGCCACCCTATCTTTTGTAATAACACGATTTTATGATTATAACAATTGTTACATGTTTTTAATCACTTAATTTTGTATTTTATACTTATCATATACCAAAACATTATTTTGGACATTCATCTTCGATATAAAAGGAGTAGCTCACTTTTAAATTATGTAACCAACCAGAAGTTATATTATGGACTAACATTTTTATTGACTCTGTTGTTTAGTCTTATACCTGTTGCTCTCTGGATTTACATACGTTTCTATTTCAAAATTTAGAATATTACTTTTCTTTAAAATTTGTTTCTTTTCACATTGTTTACCAAAATGTAAGGGTAACTTTATTACTGGCTTATATAATTAACAGTATTAAATAAATACTGTGAAGCCAGCTAAATTTTAGTTCAGATAATTTTATGTTACACAAGTCAGGTTCCATATTTCTATAAACTTTTTTTATTGTGCATATGTAGTTGGTGGTTGCAAAAATGGCCACAGTACTTTTCAGCTCTTGCCACCAAGATATAAATTCTATTTCCCTGCCCCTTGAATCTGGGCTGGCCAAGTGACCTACTTTGAGGAACACAATGTAAGAAATGTGCAAAATTTTGAGCCTAGGCTTAAAGAGACCTTACAACTTTTGCTTTCTTGTGGCTCTTGGAACCCTTCCTCGTGAGAAGATCAAGGCTGGAAGATAAGCGATCAAGTGGAGCAGAGAGCAACTATCTTAGCTGAGGCTCCCAAAACAAACCAGCTGGCAGCTAACCACAGAAGCATGAGTGAACTCAGCAAAGACCAGCAGGAAAACATCCCTGTTGAGCACAGCCCAAATTGCTCTATAGTATTCTGAGATAAATGAATAGTGGTTGTTTAAGCCAATAAACTTTGGGGTAGGTTGTTATATAGCAATAGAGAGCTGATACAATCTGCCTCTAAGGGACTTAAGTAAAAATACAATATGTGGTCTTTGTATATAGCTTCCTTCTTAGCATATTTTTTTTCATTTTTATTTTTTTTGAGTCAGGCTCAAATGTCCAGGCTGGAGTGCAGTAGCATGATCATGGCTCACTGCAGTTTTGACCTCATGGATTCAGCAATGCTTCTACTTCCGTCTTCCAAATAGCTGGTACAGGCATGCACCACCATGCCTGGCTAATTTTTTTATTTTTTTGTTTTTGTAGAGACAAGTTCTTGCTATGTTATCTAGACTGGTCTCAAGCTCCTGAGCTCAAGCTGTCCTTCCATCTCAGACTTCCAAAATGCTGGGATTACAGACGTGAGTCACCACATCCAGCTACCATAATGTTTTAAAGGTTCATCCATGTTATAGTATGTATCAGTTCTTCAAATGTCTACTTTTTCCATATCTTTGCCAATACTTATCTATCTTTTTTATTGTAGCCATCCTAGTGGGTGTGAAATGGTATTTTACTGTGGTTTTGATTTGCATTTCCCTAATGGCTAATGATGTTGAGCCTCTTTATTTATTTCTTTATTTATTATTATAAAGATGTAGGATACAATTCAGGGTTAGGTGTATAAACGTTGATTATGCAGGTATCCTTGTTTTGAGATATGCCCCTCCCTCCCCTAGCAGTTTCCCTCAATTGCCAATCCCACCCCCCTCTCCTGACAGTTTCCCACTAGGGATTCCCAATTTGCCAATCCCTTTCTTATAGTATTATAATAATTGTCCAAGGTCTGCTTATGAGTGAAAACATAGCCATTTTTATATCTTCTTTGTAGAAATATCTATTCAAATTTTTTCTCATTTTTATTTTTATTTATTTATTTATTTATTTATTTTTTGAGTTGTAGTCTCACTCCGTCACACAGGCTGGAGTGCAGTGGGGCGCTCCCGGCCACCACAGTCTCAACCTGTTGGGCTCCGGCGATCCTTCTGCCTCAGCCTTCCGAATAGCTGGAACTACAGGCGCGCGTTACCACGCCCAGCTAATTTTTGATTTATTGTGGAGATGAGGTCTTGCCAAGTTGCCTAGGCAGGTCTCAAACCCATGGGCTCAGGCAATCCACTCACCTCAGCCTCCCAAAGCGTGTTTTCTCATTTTTAAATGGGGTTATTTGTCTTTTTATTATTGAGTTATAAAGGTTCTTTGTATATTCTGGATACCAGTAGCTTATCTGATACAAGACTTACAAATATTTCCATTATATGGGTTGTCTTTTCATTTTCTTGATGGTATCCTTTGCAGTACAAAAGTTTTTAACTTTTGTGTAGTCCAATGTATCTATTTTTCTTTTGTTACTTATGCTTTTGGTATCATGTCTAGAAACCATGTTCTAATCTAAAGTCCTGAAGACTTATATATTTTCTTCTAAGAATTTTAGAGTTGTAACTTTTATATTAGGTCTATTTTTGTGTATGTTTTCAAAAAGGGGGTCCACCTTCATTCTTTTTTATGTAGATATCCAGTAATTCCACCAACATTTGTTGAAAAACTATTCCTCTCTCATTGAATTATCGTGACAGCCTTGTTGAAAAATCAATTGACCATAAATATAGGACTTTTATTTCTGGATTCTTAATTCTATTCTATTGATCAACACGTCTATCTTTATGTCAGTACAATGCTGTTTTGACTACTATAGCTTTGAAATAAGTTTTGGAATTGAGAAGTGTGAGTCCTCCAATGATGTTCTTATTTTTCAAGATTGTGTTCACTTCTGGTCCCTGCATTTCCTCATAAAATTGAGAATCAGCTTGTCTATTTCTCCCAAGAAATCAACTGAGATTCTGATAGGTACTGCATTGAATCTGTAGATCTATTTGGGGAGTATGGCCATCTTAACAATGTTAAGTCATCTGATCTGTCCACATGGAATGACTTTCCATACATATGAATCTTCTCTAATTTCTTTCAACTATGGTTTTTAGTTTTCAGTGTATGTCTTACATTTCTTTTGTTAATTTTATCCCTAAAAGTTTTAACATTTTTGGTGCTGCTATAAATGGAATTGCTTTCTTATTTTAATTTTCAGATTGTACATTGCTAGAGTATAGAAATGAAATTGACTTTATTTATTGATCTAGTATCCTGCAATCTTGCTGAACTCATTTATTAATCCTAATAATTTTTAATGGTTTACTTAGGATTTTCTATATATAAGATCATTTCATCTGCAAATAAAGAGTTTTACTTTTGCCTTTCTGACACAGATGAGTTTTATTTATTTCTTTTTCTTTCCTAACTGCCATGACTGGAACCTCCAGCACAGTGTTGAATAGAAGTGGTGAAAGTGAACATCCTTGTCTTGTTCCTGATCTTAGGGGGGAGTACAATATTAGCAATTTTTTTTTATGTTGAGGAAGTTCCCTTTTATTCTTATTTTGTTGTTTTTTTTCAATCACAGAAAGGTGTTAAATTTTGTCAAATGCTTTTTCTGTATCTATTAAGATTATCATGTGATTTTTGTCCTTTGTTAATAAGATATATTACTTTTATTTTTCAGTTGTTAAATAAATCTTGTATTCCTGGAATAAATCCCTCTTGGTCATGGTGCATAATCATTTTTATATATTGCTAAATTTGATTTGCTAGTATTTTGCTGACAACTTTTACATAAATATTCATATGGGATATTGTGCTGGTTAATTTTATGTGCCAACTTGACTGGGTAAGGGATACCCAGATAGCTGGTAACACAGCATTTTTGGATGTGTCTGCGAGGTTGTTTCCAGAAGAGGTTAACATTGGAACTGATAGCCTGAGTGAAGAAGATTCACTCTCCCCAATGTGGGTGGGAATCATCTAATTTATCAAGGGCCTCAACAGAACAAAATGTGGAGGAAGGGTAAACTTAGTTTCCATAGAATGTTTTTAAATTAAAAATTTAATCTTCCGTTTTAGGTTTATTAAGATTTATTTATTTTTGAGTCAATTTCAGTAGCTTGTGTTTCTTTAGGAATTTTTCCATTTTCTCTAAGTTATCTAATTTATTGGCATATAGTTGTTCATAATATTTTCTTACAGTCACATTTATTTCTGTAATGTCAGTAGTGATATCATCTCCCTCCTGTATTGAGAGATTCCAGAGGTTGATCTTATAATACCAGAGGCTGGAGATATCATAGCAGAATTTTCCATTGCTCACAATTAGGACTATATCGCCAGGTGCCGTGGCTCACGCCTATAATCCCAGCACTTTGGGAGGCCAAGGTGAGAGGATTGCCTGAATCCACGGCTTTGAGATCAGCCTGGGCAACTTAGTGAGACTTCATCTCTACAATAAATCAAAAAAATTAGTCAGGCGTGGTGGTGCATGCCTGTAGCTACTTGGAAGGCTGAGGCAGAAGGATCACCTGAGTCCAGCAGGTCCAGGCTGCGGTGGCCGTGAGCATGCCACTGCACTCCAGCCTGGGCAACAAAGTGAGATTCCGACTCAAAAAAAAATAAAAAATTTAGGACTATATCAGTCATCCCTCCAGTTGGACAATTCAAGGCAGAGCATGGCACAATGACTCATACCTGTAATCCCAGCACTTTGGGAAGCCGAGGTAGGAGAATCACTTGAGTCCAGGTGTTTGAGACCAGCCTAGGCAACATAGCAAGACCTTATCTCTACAGAAAAAATCAAATTAGCGGGACATGATATCCCGCCTGCAGTCCCACCTACTGAGGAGGCTGAAGTGAGAGGACCATTTGAGCAGAGGAGTTGGAGACTGTGGTGAGCTGTGATCCTGCCACTGAACTCCAGCCTGAGTGACAGAATGCGGCCCGGACTCAAAAAAATAAAATAAAATAAAATTCAAGACCATTGAAGTAAGATCAACTCCCTGAACTCTTCCCAGACATTCCTCATTCCATTCTTTCCCCTTAAAATCCCCTGTCCTTAGCCTAAAATTTTGAAATGGTTTCTTTGAGGCATGAACCTGGCCATTTCCCCATCCACCAGCTTTTGGAATAAAGTCGTCTCCCTTGTACTACATATCATGCTTGTTAATTTCGGCCTGAAAGTGATGAGTAGAGTAGCAGAACTTGTGATCTGTAGCAGTACATCGAGTTGAGCCCAAATCTCTCTCCTCTGCTATAAAACCCTATTGCAGTGGTCCCTACCCCTACTATGGTGGTCCTGAATAAAGTCTGCCTTACTGCCTTTAACAGGTGTCATTGTCAACACTTATAGTTTTTTATCTGTCCAGTGTTGTATGTTTAAATATGTTCATACAAATTCTTGATTTATCAAGTTTATATAATACAGTTGGGGCTCAGAATGTGATATCCCAAAGACTGGCACTTTTGTTATAGACCAACAGAAGCCCTCCAATTTTTTAAATGATCTATATTAGATCACCCAAGCTGGAGGCCTCAGCTGGGCTCAGGCAATCCTTCTGCATCAGCCTCCTGAGTAGCTGGAACTATAGGTGCACTCCATCATGCCCGGCTTATTTTTGAATTTATTGTAGAGATGAGGTCTCTCTAAGTTGCCCAGGTTGGTCTCAAACCCCTAGGTTCAGGCCATCCCTCACCTCTGCCTCCCAAAGTGCAGGGATTACAAGCGTGAGCCACTGCGCCTGGCTTGAATTTTAAAATGTACACTTGCCTGTTTTGTTTTGTTTTTCTTTGTTTTGTCCTTGGAATGCACCTCCCCCTTTTCTATTTACATCTTCAGGCTTAATTGCAGGACAAGCTTATCAACCAGGCTAATCAACCATTCATTGGGGAGAAAAAAAAATAACCAGTGGCACAATTCCCTGACACCGCCTAGTGCCTGCCAACTTTTGAAGACCACCAGACATCTCCGGGTTGTTGGGGTGCTACATGGATCTCATGCACCTCACAGGTCTCACGTAACCTAGATAATGACTTCTTAAAACTCAACCATAAACACTTCTACACTGTTGGTGGGAGTGTAAACTAGTGCAACCTCTGTGGAAAGCAGTGTGGCGATTCCTAAAAGCTCTAAAATTCAGCCTCCCATATGACCCCGCAATCCCCCTACTGGGAATATACCCTGATGAACTCAAATCACTCTATAAAAAAGATACCTGCACACGAATGTTTATCGCAGCATTGTTCACAATAGCAAGAACCTGGAACCAACCATACTGCCCATCAAAAGAGGACTGGATTAAAAAAATGTGGTACATATACACGATGGAATACTACGCAGCCATAAAAAAGAACAAAATTTTGCATGGCACCTCTTCTCCCATTACTCTGCCTTTCATCAGCTGATTTTCAGCAAGCCTTCACAGAGTGGAAGGGCAAGTGTCTTTTTGCTTTATAATACCTATTGACTTTTTGCTTTCATGTATGAGAATTTGACTCGTTCACACCTATACCCCATCTCCCCTTTCCTCCCTCTATCTTAGCTTCCTTCTTGGTTGCCTTTGAAACTTGAGTGATACACTTACAGCTCTATTTCTTAAGCTCTATTTCTTTTCTTTTTTTTTGAGTTGGAGTCTCACTCTGTCAGCCAGACTGGAGTGCAGTGGCCGCTTCCGGCCACCGCAGCCTTGACCTGCCAG
>NW_007247763.1:154967-164844 GCF_000164805.1 Carlito syrichta | reverse complement strand
GCACTACCACGCCCAGCTGATTTTTTTTTTTATTTATTGTAGAGATGAAGTCTCGCTGCCCAGGCGGGTCTTGAACCCGCGGGCTCAGGCAATCCACTCACCTCAGCCTCCCAAAGGCGCGGGATTACAGGCTGAGCCACCGAGCCCAGCTTTAAGCTCTATTTCTTATCAAATATGGCTGATGTCCATTGTCTCCACTTCATAAGGTTGGGACATCAACATAAGTACCCTCTATTTATTTCTCTGGTCATCGCCCGTAACTCCGTCCTTCTGTCATGTGTACTTTCATGTTGACTAGATTAATAACACTTATAATTTACCTTCAAACCACAATTCAGTCATTCTGACTTTCTCTCCAGGTTGATTCTAAAAGCTAAAATTCAGTAGTTTTCATATTGCTATGACTTAGCTAAGAACCAAATTGAGTATTAATGTGTTATTTTCTGGAGTTTCTAAGAAGATAGAACAATTCTTTTCTAGAGCCTTCTCTCTACCTGTTGCAATCTGAAGGGATTGCCTTTGCATGGCTGTCATCCAGAAACTTCTTTTCATTGCTCTCCTAGGATGCACCATCTGTTTCCAGTCATCATTTTTCCTCCTCCACAACCTTGTTTACCCCTCCATTTTGCCAGAGCATACCTTCCAGAAATTTCTCCAAAAGAATATGGAAAGGATAGGCCAGGCGTTGTGGCTCATGCCTTATTCCTAGCATTTTGGGAAGCCCAGGCAGGAGGATCACTTGAGGTCAGGAGTTTGAGACCTGCCTGGGCAACATAGTGAGACCCTGTCTCTAAAAAAATAAAAGAGCAAAAAATTTCAAAATAATAAGTAAAGCTTCTTACCCCCCAAAAAAGGTACAGAAAAGGTAAACTGTTGAGTCCTTTTTTTGTCTTTATTCTGTCTTCATACTTGACTAAGATGTACTTAAGTATATAATTTTGGTTTAAAAATCACTCTTACCCAAAATCTAGGATGAAAATGCATCAGACATCAATGTTGAGAATTCTGATACCAACCAGGTTGATTGTTATTCCTTTTTAGGGGATGTGTTTATTCTCTCTGGAAGCTTTTAGGGTCTTCTCTTCATTAAGAAAGTTCATTGTGAGGTGTATATCCTTTGATATTTATCTTGAATACCACTTGATAAGCCCTATTGTGTTCCTTAAACTCCAGGAATTTTCTTATGTTTCTTCTTTGATAAGTTCTTCTCTGCTTTCTCTGTTTTCTCTCTGGAATACAGTATTTGGATATTGAATCTTCCAGGTTGAGCCTCTATAGCACTTTATTTTTTCTCCTATTTTTCATGTCCTTCTGTTTTGCTGTACATCTGAGAAATTTCTTCAACTTCTCACTCTATCACCTAGGCTGGAGTGCAGTGGCACAATCACGGCTCACTGCAGCCTTGACCTCCTGGGGCTTAAGCAATCCTTTTGCCTCAGCGTCTGGAATAGCTGGAACTACAGGCGTGTGCCACTATACCCAACTACTTAAAAAATTTTTTTTTGTAGAGATGAGGTCTCACTACGTTGCCTAGGCTGGTTTCAAACTCCTGGGTTCAAGCAATCCTTGCCTCGGCCTCTCAAAGTGCTGGGATTACAAGTGTGAGCCACTGTGTCCAGCCTCAACGTCTAATCTTTCTGTTGATGTTTACTCTTTTAGTAGTTGCATTTTTTAATTCTAGGAGCTTTTTCCCCCTGTAATCCAATTATTTCTGTAACAGTGTCATGTTCTAGTTTAATAAATGCAATTTCACCTCAGATTTCTGTTATAGAAATAATAAGATTTAAGTTCATGTCTGATCCCTGAATTATCCTTGTTTTCACTGGAGTTATTTCTCTTGATCAATTGCTTTCAAGTTGCAAGCATTAGACAAATATCTGGTGATCCTTGATTATTGGTTATTTTATTTTTTTATTTATTTTTAATTTTTTTTGAGTTGGTGTCTCAGTCTGTCGCCCAGACTGGAGTGCAGTGGCCGCTCCCGGCCACCGCAGCCTCGACCTGCTGGACTCCAGCGATCCTTCCGCCTCAGCCTTCCAAGTAGCCGGAATTACAGGCATGCGCTACCACACCCGGCTGATTTTTTGATTTATTGTAGAGATGAGGTCTCGCTGCCCAGGCGGGTCTCGAACCTGCGGGCTCAGGCAATCCACTCACCTCGGCCTCCCAAAGGCGCGGGATTACAGGCTGAGCCACCGAGCCCGGCTTTTATTTTTAATTTTAAAGATGTGGGTTACAATTCAGGGTTAGGTATACAAATAGTCATTGTATAGGTAAAGTAAAAGGCTGACTGGGGCACAGACCTTACCATCTAGTAGAGTGAGTTGGCAGAAAGCTGCCCATATCCCCAGTGTGTTCTATTTCTTTAGAGAAATATCTCAGTTTTGTTTGGTTCTGTTTTGCTGAATGGCTAAACTTGTGGTCACAAGCAGTTTTTCAACTGGAGTGCGAAAGCAGAGTGTAAGGATTTGATGGCTTCCCATCCCACTTCTCTCTCCTGTCCTGTAGACTCTGAATGTAAGACCTCTCCAGGAGCTTGCAGTGATGTTGGCTGCCTCCTCAGACCTCCCACACATACCCTAGATTCCAGGTTGCTCCAATTTGCTTTTCTCAGTCCACTCTTACTGCCTATCAGACATTTGCTGTGGTCTCTTGTTTCTTAAAGGCCCCCATTCTATTCTATTCAAAGTTGTGGGTTTGTACCTTTTACATTTTTAAATTATTATTTTAATCAGATCTTGATGGGGAGAAAATAAATATGTATATTTATTCCACAACTTTGAACACAAATTCTGAAGAATTTTTTTTTTGAGTGAGAAACTTTTATATAGATATAATTTCAAACTTCCAAGATCATTTTGCTTCATTTGTTTGATCCTAATACACACACACTCATGCATACATATGTGCATATATGTTTTCCTGAACAGTTTGAAAGTACATTAAAGATATCATATACCTTTACCCTTAAAGGCTTCAAGTATATTTTCCTAAGAATCAGACATTTTCTTACATAGTCCCGTTTTCAAGATCAGGGAAATTATTTGATATACTATTATCTAACCCATGGTCCATATTCAAATTTTGGCAAATTTTGTAGTAATGTTTTTATAGCAAACTTTCCCAGTCTAGGAACAAATTCAGAATTTCACACATTATATTTAGTTGTCACATCTTTTAAAATAGAACAGTTCTTTTTTTGTCTTTCATAACATTAACATTTTTGTGGCCATTGTTTAGAAAATGTCCATTAATTTTGTTTTTTTCTAATATTTACTTGACTCAATTCAGTTGTGCATTTTTGGTAGGAGTATTTAACAGTGAAATGGCAAAAACTAACATAACCAACTCCACTTTAGACTGGGCAGGGGGCCTCTGGGCTCTCTGTTCATGCTTGCACGTAAGCTAGAATAATTTTGAAACACTGAAAAGATAATGTAGGAACAACAAGTATTCAGCTGTCAAGACTAACTCTGGGAAAAGGGAGGGAGGGTATGTACACCAACTATATTTTGTTAAAGATTTAAAGGAACAAAGAGACCATTAACCAAGGAGAAAGTGATTTTGCAACTTTTCCCAGATGCCTCCTGGTGCCCAGACGTCTGGGGAATCTCAGCCCCTTCCTTTTTACTTATGCCTGGATAAAAACTGAACAAAGCAAACATGACTTAAGATGGACCTTTAAGACAGTAGTCCACCATCATCTCGGCTTTAATGGCACTCTAAAATAAAGTCACATTCCTTGCTCCAATTCATTGTCTCTGGACTTACTGGCTGTCGTGCAGTGAGCAAAATGAGTTTGGGTTCAATTATGATATCACAAGTGATGTTTCCTTCTCAGGCCATCCTATCAGGAGCCATGGGACATCACTTGGTTCCATGAGTGGTGATGTTAATTTTGAGCACTTGTTAAAGTTCGTATTTGCTGGTTTCTTGACTGTGAAGCTGCTATTTTTTTCCTTTGAAAGTAATAAGCTGTTTGTGAAGAGATTGGGAGATTTGAGAATAAACAAAACCTTGAGCATATTTGAGAAAGAGGGAGCCAGTGGAGAAACACAGTTAGGAAAGATAATAGGAAGTATGAGATCCTGGGGGTGGGAAGCAAATGGTGCCATTGGGAGAGCGAATCACAATGTGTCATAGAAAACAGTAGGAATCCCAAGAGCAGGCATGTCATTAACTTACTCATCAAAGACTGTAGGTCTGATTCAAATTATGCTAGTGTCTTTAAAATAAATGTTCTTTCCAAAACTGGTCATGAGAATATCACTTGGAGAGAACTGAACAGGCAAGGGACAGGGAAAGGGGGGACAATTTTCCTTCTATGCTGTCGTGTAACATTTGGATGTTGAATTTTTTGGTTACATTATCTACTATAAACTGAAAAAGAAAGTCTTCCTGATGATTCTGAAAAGTACTCGACAATTTCTTTTTTATACAAGTTCAAATTGGCCAAGAAAATCAATTTTGATGGCTTTACTTTTTTTGTGAGTGGGGGGATCAGGGTTTCATTCTGTCCCCAGGCTGGAGTGAAACGGCATGATCACAGCTTACAGCTTACCACAGGCCCGACTTCCTGGGCTCAGGCCATCCTTCTGCCTCAGCCTCCTGAGTAGCTGGGATTACAGGCACATGCCACTATGCCTGGCTAATTTTTTACTTGTTTTGTAGAGACAAGCTCTCACTATGTTCCCCAGGCTGGTCTTGAACTCCTGGGCTCAAGTGATCTACCTGCCTCAAGTGATCTACCTCCCAAAGTGTTGGGCTTACAGGCATGAACCACTGCACCCGAGTTCCTTCCTTTTATTCTTTCTTTTTTTTTTAAGTCTGAGACTCACTATGTTGCACAGGCTGGAGTGCAGTGGCACACTCATGGCCAACATAGCCTCTATCTGCTGGGCTTAGGCGATCCTTTTGCCTCAGCCTCCCAATTTGCAGGAACTGCAGGCACACGCCACCACACACCCAGCTAATTTCTTGATTTATTGTAGAGACAGGGTCTCGCTAAGTTGTCCAGGCTGGTCTCAAACCCCTGAGCTCAAGTAATTCTCTTGCCTCTGCCTCCCAAAGTGCTAGAATTATAGGCATGAGCCACCGCACCTGGCTTCTTTCCATTTTTTTAAATCTTAATTTTTTAATTTTTTATTTTTTTAAATTGAGACAAGTTCTCACTATGTTGCCTAGGCTGGTCTTATACTCCTGGGCTCAAATAATCCTCCAGTCTCGGCCTTCCAGAGTGCTGGGATTATAAGTGTGAGCCACCGCACTGTACTTCTTTCCATTTTTAATTAAACTTTGTATCTTGAGACAATTGTAAATTCACATTGTTGTAAGAAACAATACAGAAAGACCCTGCATCACCTTTTCTAGTTTCTTTTCAATAAAACCATCTTGCAAAATGATAGTGCAATATCATATTTGTATCACACAGATATAGACAAGGTTCAGACTATTTCTATCACTGCAAGGATCCTTCATGTTGCCCTTTTATAACCATACCCACTTCCCTCCCCCCACCTCTCATTAACTCCTGTGAGCACAATTATTTAAAATACCTTAATGTGTGTATGTTTAATAAAATCAGGATCTTTTTAGATGTGTGCGCCTCTAAGAAAACGAGAACTGATCAGTGAGTCTAATTCTGCCCAAAAAGGTCATGTAAATAGTAAACATCCAGAATCTTCTCTAGCAACAGATAATAGGGCTTACTGCTCTATTTGTCTCATAAGCTTTTTATTTTGGAATCATTTTAAATTTACAGAACAGTTGTAAAGATAGTACAGAGAATTCTCATATACCCTTTACCCGAATTCCCCTAATATTAATATCTTGTATACTGTAATACATTTGTGAAACAAGTGATGACTATTACTATTTACGCAACTCCAGACTTTATTTGGATTTTGTCTGTTTCTTCACTAATGTTCTTTTTCTGTTCTAGGATTCAATTCAAGATAACCACACTGTATTTAATTATGGCGTTATTTTAGTTACAGTTATGCGCCATATAATGACATCTCAATTAATGAGGGATTGCATGTACAGTGGTGGTTTCTTAGGGCTATAATGCCATATTTTTAACTATACCATGTCTATGTTTAGATACACAAATACTTAGCATTGCATTACAATTGCCTGCTGTATTCAGTACAGTCACATACTTAGATGTGTAGTAGGCTATACTGTTTAGGTTTGTGTAAGTATAGTGTAGGATGTTACACAATGACAAAATCGCCTAGTGATGCGTTTCTCAGAACATATCCCTGTTGTTAATCAATGCATGACTGTGTCAGAATTTATCTCATGCTTTTTAGAGAACAAAAAATTGTAGAACAGTTCTATCGCTTATCAAAGATACTTGCATGTTGAGATGCTATCCAAATTTAACCATTTAATAAATAATATTGGCTTAACATTTTTCCAAGAAACTCTGCTCAACAGAAAAAATGAACCAATAAACTGACAGGCTATTAGATATTTCATAATTGCTTAGGGAAATGTGCTCATATTGTCTTATAGTTATTTGCTTGAGAGAGAATTAAAACTGGGATATTTTTGAAGAGAAAATTGATGGTTCACAAAAACAAGAATTATTATTCTTCAGCTTGTTCCCACTTCCTGGGTGGTAGAACTATAATCTGGTAAATATTTTGGAAACTTTTCTTCAAATTATTTACTTATTTAGTTTTGAATTGGAGTCTTACTCTGTTACCCAGGCTGGAGTGCAGAGGTACAACCGTGGCTCATGGCAGCCTTGACCTCCTGGGCTAAGTGGTCCTTCTGCCTCAGCCTCCTGAGTAGCTGGGTCTACAGGCACAAGCCACCATGTCCGGGTAATTTTTTTTTTTTTTGAAAGATGATGACTCCTGATATTGCCTAGGCTGGTCTTGAACTCTTAGGCTGAAGCAATTCTCTAGCCACAGCCTCCAAAAGTGATAGGATTACAGGCATAAACCATTGCACCTGACCTTAATTACTCATTTAATTCAACATTCTTTCAGCAGATATTTATTGAATGCCTACAATATGCCAAGCACTGTTTAAAACTCTTGGGACTCGTCATTCCAGAGTGGACATCCTGATTGTAGAAGGTTTTCAGCCTCTCCTCACAAATAGCAACTGTCTTTTAATTACTCCAACTTTTATTTGTCCCTTTTGCCTCTGCATAAAGATACATGTGTCACTGAGCTGTTAAACATTCACTCTTCTCCAGTGAGACCATACTCACAACTAAATCCCTCCTTTTAAAAAAGAAGAGTACCCAGCACTTTGGGAGGCCGAGGCGAGAGGATTGTCTGAGCTCAGGGGTTCAAGACCACCCTGGGCAATTTGGTGAGACCTCATCTCTACAATAAATAAAAAAAATTAGCCATGTATGGTAGCATGTGCCTTTAGTTCCAGCCACTGGGAAGACTGAGGCAGAAGGATCGCCTGAGTCCAGTAGGTTGATGCTCGGGTGGTGTGAGCATGCCACTGCACTCCAGCCTGGGTGACGGAGTGAGACGCCAACTCAAAAAAACAAAAACAAAAACGTGTTTTTCTTAGCTTTTTATAAGAAGGGTCTTATAATTCACCTGACTTTTTTGGTAGGAGAGCACTTCTAGAATGAATATGACTTGGAAAGGGACCCCTTATGCTCTATAATTTGTTTTCCTGAAGCCCACAATCAAATATCCTCTAGGCTACAGCAGTCTTAGTTTAAAACTGTCCTCTTCACACAAAAAACACAAACTGTATATGAAGTTCAGAACTGGCAAAACTGATCTATGATAAACTAAAATTATGATCACCCTTTGTGGAGAACTAACCAAGATAGGTCACAAAAGAGCCTTCTAAGGTGCTTGAGATATTTCATATTTTGATCTGGTTGGCAGGAACGTGAGTGTCTACATATGTAAAATTTCTCAGGTTTCCTGTTTAAGATTTTTGTATACCTTCATAGATCATCAATAGCTTAAGGAAACAGATCTTATTATCCTCTCACTAAAATAACTCTTAAGGACAAAATTATGAACTTTGCAACAACTTGGATGGACTTAGAGGCAATAAAACTGAGTGATTTTTCACAGAAACAAAGAACCAAGTATCACATGTTCTCACACATAAGCAGACCTTGAACAACTATCATGTTACTATAAGAAAGGGATTGGCAGTAGTGGGAAACTACCAGGGGAGGGGGGTGGAATTGGCAGCAGTGAGAAACTGCTCAGGAGGTGGGGGTCACACCTCATCAACAAGGGTACCTGCATAATGAACATTTGTATGCCTAACCCTGAATTTTGCCCGATATATTAAAAAAAAAAAAAAAATAACCCTTTTGTTGCCATCTCTGTAGTTTCTCCATTTAATCTTCTCAACTTTATTTACATGTATATGTTTATTTTCAACTATATCTTGGACATTAAATTCTTTCTTTAGCCTTGCATTATAGATTGTTAGTGGTCAAGTCCCTAACAACATGATAGGGAGTCTGGAGTTAGTTGTAATAGTGTGGAAAATAAAATAACAGAAACCTTCCTATCACAAACAGAACATACCTCTATATGCAAGGAGTTTCTAGTACTGAAAGAAAGATGTGGAAAGAAAGAGAATCCTGAAGGATAGTTATGGAGCTCTGCCAGTCCAAGTGTTTCTGGGAATTCCTAAGACCCTTCCATGTGTCTACAGGTCTGGTGGACGAAAACTATCATGACCGGAGGGGCTGAGATTTCACTGCTGAACTTCCATGCCCTGGACCTGAAGTCCTCAGCTGTGTTTTCATTGCCATCCCTGATCATTTGAAAGTTTTTCCACCATTTATTTCCCTTTTTTAAAAAAAGGGTCCAGTGCACTTCTTCCTTCTGTGTTTTTCTCTGTAGGAGAATATTCCAGAGCAGTGTGTTTGGGTCTTGGAAACATGGCAGAGTGAGTTCAGTTCATGCATGCAGACTTCATTCTCAGGGCACATTATACCTCCTTAGTGGCTTAGGCCAGGGCTGCTCTGGCACTGGGGTCAGAACAATCACTTCCTTTTAATTCTCAACTGAGATTGGCTTGCAGTGTCTTTCTTTTATGACAAAATATGTCAGGGGCATCCCATTTGTTCATGAAATATGACACTTGTCAGTTCTCCGTCCCCACCTCCAGCAGCCCCCTTGGCTCATTGACCCAAGTATATCAGACGTTCATTCAATCAAGTCTTTATTAAGCACCGATTATTTGTCAGGTAATGTGCACAACTATATATGTGTGTAGAAAATGTCACTTGAGGACAAGGGGTAAGTTTTTCTTTTGTCTTAAGTTGCTCTTCAGCAGTGTATAGATCAAAGGCTGCCATTACGTGGTAGAAAGATGATGCTTAAATCTGCCTGCCAGAAAAGATCCAAGTCCCAGCCCCAAATCAGCAAAAATGTTCAGCCACTAATTCTTATCAGATAAACCTAAACCAGGCACCGTGGCTCACACCTGTAGCCTCAGCACTTTGGGAGGCAGAGGTGAAAAGATTGCCTGAGCCCATGGGTTTGAGACCAGCCTGGGCAACTTGGTGAGACCTCGTCTCTACAGTAAATCAAAAAATAAACCGGGCGTGGTAGCACACGCCTGTTGTTCCAGCTACTTGGAAGTCTGAGACAGAAGGATTGCCTGAGCCCAGCAGGTGGAGGCTACGGTGACTGTGAGCATGCCACTGCACTCCAGCCTGAGCAACAGAGTGAGACTTCAATTCAAAAAAAAAAAAAAAAAGATAAACCTAGACCATTCCAACAACTGGTTCTCAGAAAATGAAAACAAGCCAGAGTTCTAAAGTGAAAATGGAAAAGTATTCCTGTGTGTGTGTGTGTGTGTGTGTGTGTGAGAGAGAGAGAGAGAGAGAGACTTTTACTTTTCTTTTTTTTTTTTG
>NW_007247763.1:143146-154703 GCF_000164805.1 Carlito syrichta | reverse complement strand
TCACCTCAGCCTCCCAAAGGCGCGGGATTACAGGCTGAGCCACCGAGCCCAGCAAGAGAGACTTTTTCATTTGACATTATGCCAAAAACATAACAGCACAAAATTGAAAAAGAGTTAATGATGTAAGGATACTTCAAGCCAAATCTATTCTGATGAGCATGTGACTCAACCAAATATATGATTCCCTTTTAGTGCAAACATACTTAATCTCTGAAAGAGCTCTACTCCCACAGAATGGGCAAAGTTAAGTTTTCATGGCTATTGTTTCATGCCCGCAGGATCTTAGGTATTTCACTAAAGTAGAAGGTGTATCAGGAGGTCAAAAGTCCTAGTGCTCAGACATTTTAAAGTAAAACTACTCTAGTCCAGTGGCTCTAATCCCTGACTAGAGGTTAGAATTATCTGGGGAGCTTTGGAAACATTGATTCCTGGGTACCACCATCCATAGATTCTAATTCAGGTGGACTAGGGTGAGGTCCAAGCAAGATCTAGTCACATAGATCAGCACTGTGCATCAGAAGGTTAGGGAATAAATATCTGCAGTTCACACTGGTTTAAAAAGATAATAAAGGAAATAAAACTACAATCCATTCATCGACCCAAATTCTATAACTCCGGCAACCTTAGGGGTCCCAATCATCAGGCATAATACTCCAGGCCAACATCCTTAAAGATCAAACTAACGACAGAGGTCATCTGCTCAAAACCAGCTGGGTGCAGTGGCTCAAGCCTGTAATCCCAGCACTTGGGGAGGCCGAGGTGAGAGGATTGTCTGAGTTCAGGGGTTCAAGACCAGCCTAGGCAACTTGGTATGACCTCGTCTCTACAATAAATCAAAAAATGAGCTGGATGTGGTGGAACTCACCTGTAGTTCCAGCTACTTGGAAGGCTGAGGCTGAAGGATCGCTAGAGCCCAGAGGTTGATGCTGGGGTGGCCGTGAACATGCTACTGCACTCCAGCTTGGGCGACAAAGTGAAACTGACTCAAAGAAAAAAAATAAAAAAACCAAACTTAACCTCATCAGGTTGCTATGGCAGAGATAGGCAAATTCCATTCCATTGCTGGAGACAAGACACAGGGCTCCCTCAGAGAAGACCTAGACAGCAGAAACAAGATCAGCAGGTACTTTTGTCAATATATCCATTTGTAAGAGTTACATGGAACTCAGGAGCATAAAAGCAGTCCATTGGGGAGTCTTGGCTTCATGCAGTCGTGAAACTCATCTGCTGCCAAAGCCTACCTTTTTTTTTTTTTTTTTTTTGGTAAATAATCATAATGATTTTTAGTGTTTTGTTCTGTTTTTTGCGTTGGTGTCTCATTCTGTTGCCCAGGCTGGAGTACACTGGCATGATCATGGCTCACTGTATCCCCAACCACCTGGGATCAAGTTATTCTCTCTCCTCAGCCTCCTGAGTAGCTGGGACTACAGGTGTGTGCCACCATACCTGGCTAATTTATTTTTATTTTTATTTTATAGAGACTCGGTTTCACTATGTTCTTGAACTCCTGGACTTGAACAATACTCCCAACTCAACCTCCCAAAATGCTGAGATTATAGACATAAGCCACCACATCTAGCCCAAAATTTTGTTTTAAAATAATTGTAGATTTCTGAAAGTAGTAAAAAAATGGTACATAGTCTAATGAACCCTCCACCCAGCTTCTCTCAATGGTGGCATCCTATATGACTTTTAACATAACTCCATAATAAAATTTTATTTATTTGTTTGTTTATTTTCCTCATTTTGTTACCCAGATTGGAGTGCAATGGCATACTCTCCGCCACCGCAGCCTCTACCTGCTGGGCTCAGGTGATCCTTCTGTCTCAGCCTTCCAAGTAGCTGGAACTACAGGCACGCACCAACATGCCCATCTAATTTTTTAATTTATTGTTTGTTTATTATTTTTTATTTGTTGTAGCAGCATACCATTTTATATTACAAATCGTTTTAAGTTCATTCAACGATTGTTGCAGAGGAAGCAAACTGGCCAAATAATTTTATCTCAAATGTAATTTCATCTGGCTCCATTGCAGAAGATTTCCTTAAAAAAAGAATGGTGGTGTGTTCCTTTAGGAAAAATAACCCTTCATCACGTGAAAGACGATATCTTGTGTATGCAGGAGAACTCTTTATTAGTTAGAACATGGTTTAAGGTCCATCTGCTTTAAATTTAACATAGTGTATTGTGGTTAGCTGATCAAACTTGATTCTCTACCAATTCTTATATCCTCATAATTTTAGTCTATATTCAGTTGCCTATAATTAATGTGACTAATCCTTAAGTCACATCATAATATATTCAATTCTGTAGAATAAATTGTGCTATTCTAAGAGATGCTGTGGTAGTTTAAAATCTAATGAAACTCCCACACATTAATATTTCTATATAAATAATTATTATATTCATTATTTAATATCTGCTTAATTGAAACATATATAAATATTTTGGCAAAGCAGCCTATCCATGTGGATGGATTTAAAAAGCTAAGATTTCCGGTATCTATTTTTTTTTTTTCTGAGTTGGAGTCTCACTCTGTCACCCAGACTGGAGTGCAGCGGCCGCTCCGGCCACCGCAGCCTCGACCTGCTGGGCTCCAGCTATCCTTCCGCCTCAGCCTTCCAAGTAACCCGAATTTCAGGCATGTGCTACCACGTCTGGCTGATTTTTTGATTTATTGTAGAGATGAGGTCTCGCTGCTCAGGCGGGTCTCGAACCCGCGGGCTCAGGCAATCCACTCACCTCAGCCTCCCAAAGGCGCGGGATTACAGGCTGAGCCACCGAGCCCGGCTTCAGTATCTATTTTTTTAAACCTCTTTATCAAGGTATAATTGCCATATAAAAAGTTGTACATATTTAATCTTTAAAAAATTTTAGAGTTGTAAGGTACCTATAAGAATTTGCTACGTCAGTAAATTGTGTGAAGGTGAGGTCTGGGCTGCTAGTGAGCCCTCTCTCCCCCTGGCAGTGGATGTGGTACCCAATGGGTAGGTGTGTACCCCTTATCCGCCTCAGCCCTTCCTGCTTTACCAGTGCCCAGCATTTGTTGTTCCCACCTTTGTACTCTCATGACCAATGGTTTTTTTTTTTTGTTTCTGTGATAGTTCACTTAGCATACTGGTCTCCAGATGCATCCATGTTGATATTTAATTTTTTTATCTGAGTTGGAGTCTCACTCTGTCACCCAGGCTGGAGTGCAGTGGCACTCTCACAGCCACTGCAGCCTCGACCTGCTGGGTTCAGGTGATCCTTCCACCTCAGTCTTCCAAGTAGCTGGAACTACAGGCGCGTACCGCCATGCTCGGCTAATTTTTTGATTTTTTGCCGTGTTGCCCAGGCTGGTCTTGAACCCCTGGGCCCAGGCAATCCTCTCGCCTTGGCCTCCCAAAGTGCTAGGATCACAGGTTTGAGCCACCGTGCCTGGCTGATATTTAATCTTGATGAGTTTGGGGATAAATATCTTGTGAAACCATCATCACCATCAAGGTCATTAATATCTCTCTCACCTCTGAAAGTTTCCTGTTCCTTTTTTGGTTTTTTGTATTTTTGTGGCAAGAACACTTAACAGGGGATCTGCCCTATTAACAAATCTTAGGTATACAATACAGTATTGTTAGCTACGGATACTATTCGGTGTAGTAGATATCCAGAATTTGTTATTTTTTATTTATTTTATCTATGTTGTTTGAGTCAGAGTCTCATTCTGTCACCCAGGATGGAGTGCAGTGGCACGATCATGGCTTACCACAGCTTCTAACTCCTAGGCTTAAGAATGCTCCTGCCTTAGCCTCCCAAATAGCTGGTACTACAGGCATGTGCCACTACATCCAGCTATTTTTTAAATTTGTTGTAGAGACAAGGTCTCACTATGTTTCCGAGACTGATTTCAAACTCCTGGGCTCAAGCAATTCCCTCGCCTCAGCCTCCCAAACTACTGCGATTATAGGCATGACCTGCCAAAATGTATTTATTTTTCATAACTCGAATTTTGTACCCTTGAACCATCACTTCCCCGTTTCTTTTTCTCCCCATCCCCTGGCAAGCACCATTCTACTTTCTGCTTCTATGAGTTTGACTATTTAAATTTCACTTATGAGTGAAATCATACAGTATTTGTCTTTCTGTGTTTGGCTTATTTCACTCAACATAATGCCTTCCAGGTCCATCACTGTTGTTGCAAAGGGCAAGGTTTCCTCCTTTTTAAAGGCTAAGTAATATTCCACTGTATGTGCATACCACAATTTCTTTATCTGTTCATCCATTGATACCCATTTATGCTGTTCCTATATTATATTAGAAATAATGCTGTAATGTAAATGGAAGTGAAGATATTTCTTTGAGATTGTGATTTCAGTTCATGTGGATATATTCCCAAAACTGAAATTGCTGGATCATATAATAGTTTTATTTTTAGTTTTTTGAGGAAGCTCCACATTGTTTTCCATGGGAGCTGTACCAATTTGCACAAAAATTCTCTTTTCTTCATGTGTTTACTAACGCTTGTTATATTTTGGTTTTTTAAAATCATAACTATCCTAGCAGATGTGAGGAGATATCTCATTGTGGTTTTGATTTGCATTTACCTGATGATTAATGATATTGAGCATTTTTTCTTATACTTGGCCATTTGTATGCCTTCTTTAGAGAAACATCTATGACAATTTTTAAATCAGGTTAGTTTTTTATGTTCTTGAGCTGCTTCACTTCCTTATATATTGTGGATGCTAACCCCTTATCAGATGTGTGATTGAAATGCAACTGATTTTTGTATGTTGATTCTGTATTCTGCAACTTTACTGAATTTATTCTAACAGGTTTTTTTTTTGTTTTTGGTGGAGTTGTTAGGATTTTCTATATATAAGATCATGCCATCTGCAAAGAGAGACAACTTAATTCCTTCTTTTTCCATTTACATGATTTTTATTTCTATTTTATGCCCAAATCCTCTGACTAGAATTTCCAGTACTGTGTTAAATAGAACTGGTGATAATGGGCATCCCTGTCTCGTTTCTGTTCTTTGAGGAAAAGTGTTCTGCTTATCACCATTGAGTGTTATCTGTGGGCTTGTCATATATGCCTTTATTGTGTTGAGGTGTATTACTTCTCTGCCTAATTTGTTGAGAGTATTTTTTTTTTTTTTGAGTTGGAGTCTCATTCTGTTGTCACCCAGACTGGAGTGCAGTGGCCACTCCCGGCCACCGCAGCCTCGACCTGCTGGGCTCCGGCGATCCTTCCGCCTCAGCCTTCCAAGTAGCCAGAATTACAGGCATGCGCTACCACGCCTGGCTGATTTTCTGATTTATCGGAGAGATGAGGTCTCGCTGCCCAGGCGGGTCTCGAATCCGCGGGCTCAGGCCATCCACTCACCTCAGCCTCCCAAAGGCGTGGGATTACAGGCTGAGCCATCAAGCCCAGCTGGAGAGTATTTTTTTTTTTTAATCATGAAAGGATATTGAATTTTGTCACATGCTTTTTCTGCATCTATTGAGATGAAAATACTTGTTTTTCATTCTCTTAATGTGGTATATTACATTTATAGATTTGCAAATGTTGAACCATCCTTGCATCCCAGAAATAAATCCCACTTGATCATGGTGAATGATTCTTTTTATGTGCTGTCAAATTCAATTGAGTAGTATTTTCTTGAGGATTTTTATGTCTATGTTTATCAGGAATGTTGACCTGTAATTTTCTTTTCTTGTAGTGTACTTGTTTGGCTTTGGTATCAGAGTAACGTTGGTCTTGTGGAATGAGTTTAGAAGTATTTCTGCCTCCTCAATTTTGTGTATAAGTTTGAGAAGATTCGTGTTAGTTCTTCAAATATTTGGTAGAATTCAGCAGTGAACTAATCAGGTCCTGGGCTTTTCTTTGACAGATGATTTTTTATTACTCATTATATCTCCTTACACTTAATTTGTTCAGATTTTCTAGTTTTCCATGGTTAAGTGTTGATAGGGTGTATGTTTCTAGAAATTTGTCCATTTCTTCTAGGTTTTCCAATGTGTTCACATAATTTTTCATAATAGTCTCATCATTTATTTCTGTGGTATCAGTTGTAATGTCTCCACTTTCATTTATAATTGTATTTGTTTGATTATTCTCTGTGTCTTTTAAAAATTTTTTAAAATTTATTTTAAAGATGTGGGGTACAATTCCATTTTATTCCCTTCCTTCCTTCCTTCCTTCCTTCCTTCCTTCCTTCCTTCCTTCCTTCCTTCCTTCCTTTCTTGTTGGAGTCTCACCTTCTGGGCTCAGATGATCCACCTCAGCTTTCCAAGTAACTGGAGCTACAGGCATGTGCCACCATGCCCAGCTAATTTTTTGATTTATTGTAGAGATGAGGTCTCACCAAGTTGCCCAGGCTGGTAACAAACCTGTGGGTTCAGGCAATCCTCTCACCTTGGCCTGCCAAACTGCTGGAATTATAGGCATGAGCCACCATGCCCATTCCTTTCTCTCTTTTTTCTTAGTCTAGCTAAATGTTCGTCAACTTTTAACTTTTTAAACAACCAACTAAGCCGGGCTCGGTGACTCAGGCTGTAATCCCACGCCTTTGGGAGGCTGAGGTGAGTGAATTGCCTGAACCCGTGGGTTCGAGACCCACCTGGGCAGCGAGACCTCATCTCAACAATAAATCAAAAAATCAGTCGGGCGTGGTAGCACATGCCTATAATTCCGGCTACTGGGAAGGCTGAGGCGGAAGGATCGCCGGAGCCCAGCAGGTTGAGGCTGCGGTGGCCGGGAGCGGCCACGGCACTCCAGCACTCCAGTCTGGGCGACAGAGTGAGACTCCAACTTAAAACAAAAAAACAAAAAAACAAAAAAAAAACCCAACTATTAGTTTTGTTCTTTTTTGTTTGGTCTTTATTTTGCTTATTTCTGCTTTGATTTTTTATTGTTTTCTTCTGATTTTTGGCTTAGTTTGTTCATCTTTTTCTAGTTCTTTGAGATAAAATTGTTTATTTGAGATATTTATTTTTTCTTCAGGTAGGCATTTATTGGTATAAACCCTTCTTTTAGAACCACTTTGATGTATCTCATAAGTTTTTTCTTTTTCTTTCTCTTTATTGTCATTTGTTTCAAGACATTGTAATGTCCTTTTTAATTTCTTATTTGACCCATTGGTTGGTCAGCAGTGTGTTGTTGAATTTCCACATATTTGTGAATTTTCCAAAATTCCTCCTGTTGTTGATTTTTAGTTTCATATCATTGTGATCTAGAAATATACTAATTTGATTTTAACCTTCTTAAATTTGCTGAAAATTGTTTTATGGTCTAATAGATGGTATATTTTGGAGAATGCTTCTTGCATACTTAACTGAAATGAATTTTTTATGATGTGTATAAGTTACGTAGTTCAGCATAGCTAAAATAATATCTTATGGAACATTCATTCTGAAGGTATTAAGCAGAAAATATAGGATTGATCATCAAAAGCATTTAGAAATTTCTGCATTCCCATCTTTTGGAGAATCCTGGTACATATTATCATATTGACTTTAAGAATTCAGATCTGCAGCAGGGAAGCTCTCTTTTTCTTTCTTGGGGGAATACATTATACTATTGACTCTGGAAAGTTTGGGGAAATGGGAATAAGGCATCAAGGATACTTGCCACTTTCTACACTTTTTTTTTTGAGTCAAAGTCTCACTCTGTTGCCCAGGCTGAAGTGCAGTAGCACCCTCATGGCTACCGCAGCTTCAACCTGCTGGGCTTAAGTGATCCTTCCACCTCAGCTTTCCAAGTACCTGGAACTACAGCTGCATCACCAAGTATGGCTAATTTTTTTGGTTTGTTGTAGAAATGAGGTCTTGTCAAGTTGCCCAGACTGGTCTTGAATCCCTGGGCTCAGGCAATTCTCTTGCCTCCACCTCCCAAAGTGCTGGGATTATAGGTGTGAGCCATCGCCCTTGGCCTAATTTTTGATTTTTGTAGAGATGAGGTCTCGTTTTTTTGCCCAGGCTGGTCTCAAGCTCCTGGGTTTAAAGGATCCTCCTGCTTGGGCCTCCCAAAGTGCTGGGATTATAGGCATGAGCCATCGTACCTGGCCCTACACTTCTTAACAAACAGAATTTGATGTAATAGCAAGAAAGTATAATCTTTTATAGAAACAAAAATTTGTTTTACTTCTGTCTAAGGCTCAAATAAGAGAATTCCAGATGTAAAAGAGGAAGGTATGAGCCCCCTGGTGGAAGAGGCCCGTGTGATGTTTACAACAAAAGACAAAAGCCAGGCCAGGCTGGGTGGCTCAGCCTGTAATCTCAGCACTTTGAGGGGCAGAGGTAAGTGGATTGCCTGAGCCCATGGGTTTGAGACCAGCTAGGGCAACTTGGCAAGACCTCATCTCTACAATAAATAAAAAATTAGGCGGGTGTGGTAGCGCATGCCTGCAGTTTCAGCTACTTGGAAGGCTGAGGCAGAAGGATCTCAGGAGCCCAGCAGGTCGACACTGGGGTGGTCGTGAATGTGCCACTATACTCCAGCCTGGGTGGCGGAGTGAGATGCCAACTCAAAAAAAAAAAAAAAAACACAAAAGCCAGTGTTTGGATATTTGGATTCCATGCATCAGAATCACTTGGAGAGGGTAGGGAGATAGCTTATTAAAATGAAGATTCCTAGACCCATTTTGAGATCTACTGAATCAGGATTTAGTGGGTGAGACCTGCTTATTTGTATTTTTAAAGTGAGGTTCCATAAGTTTAACTTTTTCCATGTATTTATTGTGATAAAATGGACATACAATTTGTCATTTTAACCATTTTAAGTATACAACTCAATGGCATTAATTATATTCACAACGCTGTTCTATCATCCTTAACTATTTCCCAAACTTTTTCATCACCACTAACAGAAACTCAGTACCCCTTAGGCAATCACTTCCTCTTCCTCTGTCCTCAGTGACCTCTAATCTGCTTTTTGTCTCTATTACTTTGCCTGTTTCTAATCTACTTCCTGTTCCTATATATTCTTGATACTTCTGATTATTAAATTATTATGTGACTCACAAATAATCATTTTAATTCACATAAAGGGAATCATACAAAATTTGTTCTTTTTTGTTTGGCTTATTTCAGTTAGCATAATGTTTTCAAGGTTTATATATCAAAACTTAATTTCTTTAAATTAAAAAAATCGTATATATTTAGAGGGTACAAGTGCAGTTTTGTTGCATGGTGAAGTCAGGGTTTTTAGTGTAACCATCACCTGAATCATGTACACTGTACCCATTAAGTGATTTCTCATCCCTCTAATCTTTCTGCATCTCCAATATTTATTATTCCACTCTCCATTTCATGTGTACTAATTATTTAGCTCCCACTTATAAGTAAGAACATACAGTATTTGACTTCCTGTTTCTATACATTCACTTAAGAATTTCATTTCTTTCACAGGTGAGCTGGGCGCAGTGGCTCATGCCTGTAATCCCAGCACTTTGGGAGGTGGAGGCAAGAGGATTGCCTGAGCCCAGGAGTTCAAGACCAGCCGGGGCAACTTGGCAAGACCTCGTCTCTAAAAAAAAAATAAAAAAATTAGCCGAGTGTGGTGCTGTGTGCCTGTAGTCTCAGCTACTTGGAAGGATGAGGCAGAAGGATTGCCTGAGCTCAGCAGGTTGGAACTGCGGTGGCCGTGAGTGTGCCACTGCCCTCCAGCCTGGGTCACAGAGTGAGACTCCAACTAAAAAATAAATTTATAAAAGCAATATGTCATATTATACATATACCAGGTTTTATTTATCAGTTCATCTGTGATGGACACTTGGGTTGTTTCCACTTTATTATAGCATTATTCACAGTAACCAGAAACATTTGTGTACAAGTATCTGAATCTGTTGTTAATTCTTTGGAGTATATACCTAGGAACAGTATTGCTAGGTTACATGGTAAGAACTGTACCATTTAATATTTCCATCATTAAAGCACATGGGTTCCCATTTCTCCACATCCTCTACAACACTTATTTTCTGTTTCTTTTATTATAGCCATCCTAGTAGACTTGAGGTGATATCTCACTGTGGTTTTGATTTGCATTTTCTTAACGACTAATGATATTGAGCATCTTTTCATGTGCTTATTGGCCATTCATATATCTTATTTGGAGAAATGTCTATTCATATATTTTGCCCAATTTTGAATTGGGAAGTCTGGGATTTTTTGTTGTTGTTGAGTTGTAGAAGCTTTAAATATATTTTGCATGTTAAACTCTTATCAGATATATGACTTTCAAATATCTTCTCCCATTCTTAGGTTTCTTTTTCACTTTCTTGGTAATGTCTTTTGATGCATAAAAGTTTTTATTTTATAAAGTCTATGTTTTCTTTTGTTACTCATACTTTTGGTGTCATAACTAAGAATGTATTGCCATATCCAAGCTCATGAAGATTTACCTTTATGTTTTCTTCTAAAGGTTTTATGGTTTTAACTCATATTTAGGGCATGGATTCAGTTTGTGCTCATTTTTTTGTATGGTGTGGAATAGGGGTGCAAATTCTTTTGCCTCTGGAAATCCAGTTGTCCCTGCACCATCTGTTGAAGAGAATAATCTTTCCCCCATTGAATGGATTTGGTACCCTTATTAAAAATAAGCTGATCATAGATGCATGGCTTTATTTCTGGTTTCTCAATTCTATTCCATTGGTCTACTTGACTGCCTTTATACCAGTACCAGATTGTTTTTGATTACTGTCACTTTTTTGTAGTAAGTTTTAAAAAAATGGGAAATTGAGACTTGCAACTTTGTTGCTTTTTCTAGACCATTAGTTTGTTCATGCTCTTTTAAATTCCATATGAATTTCAAGATCAGCTTTTCCATTTCTGCAAAAAAGACTTAAAATGTTAATAGGGATAGCATTAACTCTCTGCATAAGTTTTAGTAGTTTTGACGTCTTAACATTATTAAGTCTCCTTATCCATGAACAAAGGATGTCTTTCCCTTTTTTAGATTTTCTTTGCTTTCTTTCAGCAAAGTTTTTTAGTTTTCAGGGTAAAATTTTTCATTTCCTTGTTTGAATTTATGCCTAGATATTTTAGATTGGAAAATATAGTTTATTTAGAAAGTAAATTGGAGAGTGACAGAGAGAAGAGATTCACCTCCCCAAGACAGTGGAGGGGGCCCAAACTAGGAAACATGGTGGCCATAGCTCAAAGAGTCACGTGGACACACCAGAGTTTAACAAAGCAATGGCTGAGATATATATATTATATTATATATTTTAATGCTATGTACACAGAGTTGCTTTCTCATTTTCCTTTTCAGATTGTTCATTGCTGGGGTATAGAAACACAATTTTTGTATGTTTTTCCTGTACCCTTCAACTTGCTGAATTATTAGCTCTATTAGCTTTCATGTGAATTATTTATAATTTTCTATATATGGAATTATGTCATCTGAGAATAGAGATAATTTTACTTCTTCCTTTCTAATATGGATGCCTTTTATGTTTTTTTCTAATTGCCCTGACTGGACCTTCCAGTACAATGTTTTGAGTTGGAGTCTCACTCTGTCACCCAGACTGGAGTGCAGTGGCCGCTCCCGGCCACCGCAGCCTCGACCTGCTGG
>NW_007247763.1:141610-142872 GCF_000164805.1 Carlito syrichta | reverse complement strand
CCCGGCTGATTTTTTGATTTATTGTAGAGATGAGGTCTCGCTGCCCAGGCGGGTCTCAAACCCGCGGGCTCAGGCAATCCACTCACCTCAGCCTCCCAAAGGCGCGGGATTACAGGCTGAGCCACCGAGCCTGGCTCAGTACAATGTTGAATAGCAGTGGTGACTGCAGGCATTCTTGTCTTGCTCCTGATCTTAGGGGGAAAGTTTTTAGTTTTTTTTTTTTTGCCATCTAATATGTTAGCTGTGAAGTTTTCATAAATGCCCTTCATCATGTTAAGGATGTTCTTTTCTATGCATAGTTTTCTGAGTTTAGGGTTTTTTTTTTTTTTTTCATGAAATGGTGCTGAGTTTTGTCCAGTGTCTTTTCTGCATCAACTGATTGTATGTTTTTCCTCCTTTGTTCTATTAACGTGATGTATTACATTGATTTTTCTTATGACGAACCACCCTTAACATTCCTGGGATAAAGCTCACTTGGTAATGGTGTATAAGCCTTTTAATATGCTGTTGGATTCAGTTTGCTAGTATTTTGTTAACAATTTTTGCATCTATAATATAATCATAAGGGATTTTAGTCTATAATTTTCTTGTCTTGTGATATCTTTATCTGGCTTGCTATCAAAGTAATACCTCATGGAATAAGATGAAAGTGTCCCCTTTACTTATATTTTTGGTAAAAGTTTAAAAAAGATTAGTGTTAATTCTTTAAATGTTTGCTAGAATTGACCAGTGAAGCCATGTAGTCCTGGACTGTTCTTTTTTAGGAGGTTTTTGATTACTGATTTGATGTTAGTTATAGGTGAAAGAAACTATTTATTTTTGAGCCAGGTAACCAGTGTGTTTCTAGGGAATTTGTCCATTTCATTTAGGTTATCTAATTTTCTGGAATGTAGCTGTTCATAGTATTATCTCATGATCCTTTTTATTTCTGTAATGTGGGTAATAATGTCCCTACTTTCATTTCTGATTTTAGGTATCTATATCTATCTCCTCTTTACTTTTGTCAGTCTAGCTTGAGGTTTGTCTATTTTGTTTTCCTTTTCAAAGAGTCAGCTTTTGGTTTTATTGTTTCTCCCTTGTTTTTCTACTCTATATTTTAGTTATCTCTGATCTACTCATTGTTATTATTTTCTTCCTCTTGCTAGTTTTTGGTTTAATTTGCTATTCCTTTTCCAATTTTTCAAGGTATAAAGTTAGGCTACTGATTTAAGATCTTTGTGGGTTTTTTTTGTTTGTTTGTTTTTTTTTTTGAGTTGGGGTTT
>NW_007247763.1:135920-141501 GCF_000164805.1 Carlito syrichta | reverse complement strand
ACTCACCTCAGCCTCCCAAAGGCGCGGGATTACAGACTGAGCCACTGAGCCCGGCTGTGTTTTTTTTTTTTTATGGGCATTTATAGCAATAAATTTTCCTCTGAGCATTGCCTTCACTGCGTCTCATAAGTTTTGATATGTTGTTTCCAATCATCTCTAAGTATTTTCTAATTTTCCTGGTGGTTTCTTCTTTGACCCATTGGTTGTTTAAGAGTTTGTTGTTTAATTTCTACATATTTGTGAATTTTCTTATTTTCTTTCTTTAATTCCTAATTTCATTCTATTGTGGTCAGAGAAGACTTTGTATAATTTCACTCTTTAAATCTATTGAGACTTACATAACCTAGTATATGGTCTATCCTGAAGAATGTTCCATGTGCACTGGAGAAAAATGTGCATTCTGCTGTTGTTGAATGGAATGTTCCATATATGTCTGTTGGGTAAGATAGTATACATTGTTGTTTCAGTCCTCTATATCTTTATTGATCTTCTGTCTAGATCTTTTTTCCAGTATTCAAAGTGTTATATTAAAGTTTCCAACTGTTACTGCAAAATGGTCTATTTTTCCCTTCAATTCTGTCAGTTGCTTCAATTATTTTATAATGATCGTTTAAAAATAGTTATAAGAGCATAGTAATAATAGCTATCGACTTTAAAACATTTAAAATATGCTAGACACTGTTTTTCATGCCTTGATATAGCAACTTATTTAATCTTCACCACAACCCAATGAAGTCGAGTATTATTATCATCAACCACATTTTACAAATGAGGTGCCCAAATTTGACAGAAAAAGGCAATTTGTAGAAGAGCAAACAACAAGTAGATGGTAAGCAGAATAAGGATTTGAATCCAGGTAGTTGATCTCTATTGATGGAATCCTTAACCATTTATAGTACATACATTTTTCACTTCTAAAACAAAAATAAAGCACTGTCATAAGAATTCCTATGGCATAAAAGATGTAATCTATGTGTGAGTGCTTATAATGGGGAAATATGGTTATTTTAGAGAATAAACAACACAAATGGAAAGTAAACTTTTGTTCTTTTTATTTAAATGTTAATCCTGTAAGAATTCGTATTCACTATTGAAAATTAGCATATTGAAGAGGTCAAAAGAGATATTTGTTCTTTTATTTATCAAACTACTACTATTTAGTACAAATTCTCTTCCTAAAATGGAAATACTTTGCAATACGTCAATAGAGATTCTAACTTTATATCTGGCTCCATAAATACCTTTTTTGTATAATTTTTTTTTAAAACAATGATGAGAGATGGAAAAATATGAACAAAATTGGCAAGACTTGATAAGGTAGGGAAAGTACATTTTTAAAAATTATCTGTGTAAGTCCTGTAGTTATCTCTCACAGATTTCCTTTTTTAAAGTTAGAGTCTCACTCTATCACCCAGGCTTGAGTACAGTGGCATGGCCTCAGCTACCGCAGCCTCAACCAGCTGGGCTCAGGTGATCCTCCCACCTCAGCCTCCCAAGTAGCTGGAATTACCGACTAATTTTTGTCATGTTGCCAAGGCTGGTCTCGAACTCCTGGATTTAGGTGGTCCTCATGTCTTAGCCTCCCAAAGTGCTAGAATTACAGGTGTGAGGCACCGCACCTAGCCTGTGGTTGATAATATTGTATTCTTGAGAATTGCTAAGGAAAATTGTGTTGTCACTACAAAAAAAATAAGTCTGTGACGCAATACAGTTGTGAAGCAGCTCAATTTAGCCATTCTACAATTCATACTTCCAAGCATTATATTGTACATGATAAATAATACAATTTTGTCAACTTAATACATAATAAATTGGGGGGAAAGATGTGGTATCACATGCTTTTACTTCAGTGAATGCAAGTTTTACTAGATATATTTATGTTTACTATAGAAACAGTTTAGCAATTTCATCTCCTCACAAAGTCAGTATAAACTGTTACAAAACAAACAAACAAAAAATCAACTCTAGTTCCCAGCTGGCCACAACAAAGTATCTGATGCCAGGAACCTGATATTGATAACAGGTCCTCAGTCCCAAATTTGGAAGAGTCAGTGGTAAAGCCATTTCAGAAACCTTCAAATTCAGGATGGGTGTGGCTGTAATCCTGTAATCCTCATGCCTGTAATCCCTGCACTTCGGGATACTAAAGTGGGAGGATTGCTTGAGGTCATGAGTTTGAGACCATTCTGGGAAGCATAGTGGGACTCATCTGTAAAAAGAAAAAAAAAGGGAAAAAAAATTAGCCAGGCATATGGTGCATGGCTGTAGTCTCAGTTACTCAGGAGGCTGAGGATCACTTGAGTCTTCCGGGAATTCTAGGCTGCAGTGAGCCATGATCGTGCTACTACACCTCAGCCTGGATGACAGAGTAACTGTCAAACTCCTGACCTCAAGCGATCCTCCCGCCTCAGCTTCCCAAAGCACTGGGACTACAGGCGTGAGCCACCATGCCTAGCCCATATTCACATTTGTATGGCTTCTCACGTGTATGAGTGTTTACATGAGTTTTCAGCTGGTTACAATGGGTATCTTTCCCTGCACTTGGCAAATAAAGTTTGACTCCTTTATATACTCATGTACATTCTCAAGCTGCTGGCTTCCAAAACCACTTTCCCACACATGTTACACATCAGTTTGGCCTCGGAGTACTTCTGATCCGACTCTTCCTTTGGAACTCTCTAGCTTGTAAGGATTCTTGACACTGGCCATATTAGACAGAGTGTTCTCTCAGTATAGTTGGGCTATAAATTTCCACATTTCCATTTTACTGTTAAGAGTTTGCACAGAGACATCTTGTGCAGCAAATCTATTTCCCACAAAAGATATCAACTTGAGTTCTGAATTATTTCTGTGTGCAACATCTTGTAACAGGTGTGGACAATTTATTTACATCTAGAGATAATTCAACATTTGCCTTCTCTGAAACTTCACTGGGATATGGCACTGTTTTATTTTGTTCTGTTTTCTGGGGGCTGGAAATCTTTTTAGTTTGAGGTAACGTCTTTGCTAAAGCCTCTTGTTGAGGATTTGCCTGAAGTAAATTTGACTTTTTTATTCCATTCTTGGATCAGGAGTTATGTAGAAGAGTTTAAGAAAAATGTTCAGAAAGATTGAGAAAGATCAATTTTAAGAAAAATTTTAGTAATTTTTAGATTTAATGCCTTACAGTTGGAAAAATGTGGCCTGTATAGTTTTGGGGTTTTTATTTGTTGTTTTTTGCAAACAGAAATTGAGGTTTTCTTAATTTTTTTTCTTTCTGGTAAATGTTTGATGAATATTTCAAAGAACATTCAGTTTTGGGAGTGTAAAGTTTCATTATATGGAGATTTAGCTAAGTTGATCATAATACTCCATCTATTCTACATGTCAAAATCAGACTGTTGTGTTGAAGTTTTATACAAAGATTCAGGAGAATTCTGATGTCAACTTTATTTCTTGTTTATCTTTGTATTTTTTTCAATTCTCCAGCTGTCATTTTTCCTATATCTTAATTTGTTGCTTCTCTCCTATCTGCTTATTTTTTGGTATTCTTCATTGTATCTCCTGGATCTAGAATTCATTTTTCTTATGTCATCACAATATCCCTTTCTTCTGAATTCTAAAATCTCTACTGACTCAGTTTTCTGAAGTTTACTACCTGTGTTTGTATTTTAGAACTTAGTAAAAATTTGTTTTCATGTGATAGCAATTTTACAGATCTGATTCTTCCTTTTTTTGAGCTATATAATATTGTTGTACATTTTTTTGTTTTGTTTTGTTTTGTTTTTTGAGTTGGAGTCTCACTCTGTCACCCAGACTGGAGTGCAGTGGCCACTCCCGGCCACCGCAGCCTCGCCTCCTGGGCTCCGGCGATCCTTCCGCCTCAGCCTTCCAAGTAGCCAGAATTACAGGCATGTGCTACCACGCCTGGCTGATTTTTTGATTTATTGTAGAGATGAGGTCTCACTGCCCAGGCGGGTCTCGAACCCGCGAGCTCAGGCAATCCACTGACCTCAGCCTCCCAAAGGCGCGGGATTACAGGCTGAGCCACCGAGCCCGGCTTGGAATTTAAATTAGAAATTAAAGTTGTCTTTTGTCCTGATTCTGTAGAATGAGATCCTTTTTTCAGAATGCTACATCTTCCTTTATGTTTGATTTTTAAAGAATTTTAAAATATCTTTTAATATCTTACTAAAAGGTCTTTTAATATCTTACCAAAAGAAAAGCAACATGTTTTCTATTTTTCTTCTGTAGTTTTTATTTTTCTTTGTTGCAAATGACTTGATTCAAAGTGTTGGAAAGATGGGGCAGTTCAATGCTTTGCTAAGCATTTCAGCCACTCAATAAGCAGGCACCAGTGGGTAGTATTTTAGGTATTCACTGTGGGGTTGAAAACTGCTTCCTGGAATCCTCAGCTGGGTCAAACAACATTCTCCTCTGTGTTCATCATGGTAGCTTGATGTTACTTGGTGCCTTATGCCCCTTAACTAGGTGGCCAAACCACTTCTGTTAAGTACTTTCCTTAGTGAACCATGGTACCAAGTGAGCCAGGAGGCAAATGCTGCAATCTACATGCTTCCTGTCCAGCTCACAGGTCCTTCCAGTTGCCTACTGCTCAAGATTTTGGGGTCTTTACCACTCTTCTGGGGAGGCTTGTAGTCTTGCTTTGCTGAACGGCCTTCACTGATGGCTGGAACTGTGAGCAGGCTGACACTGGATGCTTCTGCCCTCAATACATCCTCATGTGCTTCTTGTCATTTCTGACCTGAAGAGCACCCTTCCCTGTTCTCCAACTCCTAAGAATGTTTTTGTTAGTTAAGTCCGTAGAATTTGGGAAGAGAACCTCAAACAGTCATCTTGAAATCTGGGTCTCTCCCGCCACGTGTGACCATTCCATTCACTGTCAAATACTAAGTGTATAGGGAACACAAACTATTTCAATACGCGAACCCAATTTTATCCGCACTCCAACTCCAAATACTTTTCAAATAAGGATCCTTTATGAATCATGCACAACCAAATCAAACTATTCTTAATGATTTAAAAGAAAGCAGAATCAGGGGATGGGATTTAGAAATGGCTATAAATGTTAGCAGTTCTTGATCAAGGGAAGAGAATTATCTGAAACTGCCTCAGTCCCTGAGAGTCAATGCACAAATAAGAAAAAAACAAAACAAAAAGAAATATACAATGTAGTAACTAGTATTTTGTTCCCCGCCTCCCCCCACAGAGCAAAACTCTAAAAAGCTAGACTGCACCACTTGACTTCCTGCATTGTATATTTCTTATCATTGTCATGTCATGAAAGGGTAGTCAAAAGCACACCCACCAATGTTCAAGAAGCAGGACAAGATGGTTTGACTGTTGAGAATCTGGAACTTATGAAACAAAACTTGCATATTACATATCCTATTCATATCTTGGAAATCATCATAAAACATTATCTGGTCCATGTCCTAGAAAAAGAGGCTGGGTGCAGTGGCTCACACCTGTTATTCCAGCAGCTTGGGAGGCTGAGGCAGGAGGATTGCTTGAGCCCAGGAGTTCAAGACCAGTCTGGGAAACATAGTAAGAACTTGTCTCTATTAAAAAAAAAAAAAAA
>NW_007247763.1:131124-135603 GCF_000164805.1 Carlito syrichta | reverse complement strand
CGGAGAGGGAGACGGAGAGGGAGACGGAGAGGGAGACGGAGAGGGAAAAGAAAAAAGAAAAAGGCCAAGAGGACAAAGTCAAGTCAGCAAGTCTTCAGAGGAACGCAGCAGACGGGGATAAACACTGCAAACACTGGGCATCTCCTGCACAATAGTTCCCTAGTCTTCTGTATGGAAAACTGGGCTGGCTAGTCCCTAAAGGGAAATCTTTACATTGATAGCGGGATTACACATAATACAGTCCTCTCAGGTGTCCCTCTACAAAATGAGCACCATAGCAAACCATTATTATGGTAACCGAACAATTTGGAGTAATTTTCTATATCAAGATAAATCAATTGCTTAAAAGGGACAACCCAGAATGTGGGAAATAAGAGGAGCAGGGCAATAAAAAAACACTGCAGAACTATTTTAAATGTTATCTTTGACATTCTTTCTATGCATTATTGAACTGTAAGGTGTGGTGAAGGATAACTACAATAAATCAAAAAATCAGCCGGGCGTGGTAGCACATGCCTGTAATTCCGGCTACTCGGAAGGCTGAGGCGGAAGGATCGTCGGAGCCCCGCAGGTCGAGGCTGCGGTGGCCCGGAGCGGCCACTGCACTCCAGTCTGGGCAACAGAGTGAGATTCCAACTCAAAAAAAAAATAAAAAAAATAAAAAAATAAATAGATGAAGTTTCCTTATAAATATTCCAGTTAACAAATGATTGGATTTCTGACAGAAAGAGAATATGGAATACATAGATTGATGGATCAACTGATCAAGGATTCAAGACAATTTCAAGCATTCTAAGTTTAGATCCTAATTTGGAAAAACTTGTTAAGAAATTAAGCTATTGTCGAAATTTAACTGCACAATTTGATGCTAAAATTTAATTTTGTATGGTGTGATAAGTATACTGTTCTTATATTGTTTATTTACAAATGAATTGATGTCTAAGATTTGAAGACAATCTGGGGAAATTGAGGCAATGAGAATATAGATGAAATAAGAATGCTTATACACAGATAGTTTTGGAAGCTGGGTAATGAGTAAATAGGGGAATCCTACAATTCTTCTGCACTTGTATATGCCTGCAATTTTTTATATATTAAAAAATGTAGGCTGGGTGCAGTGGCTTAAGCCTGTAATCCCAGCACTTTGGGAGGCTGAGGGGAGGGGATTGCCTGAGACCATGAGTTGGAGACCAGCCTGGGCAACTTGGTGAGACCTCATTCCTACAATGTATCAAAAAATTAGCAGGGCATGGTAGTGCACACCTGTAGCTCTGGCTACTTAGAAGGCTGAGGTGGAAGGATCGCCTGAACCCAGCAGGATGGCACTGGGGTGGCCATGGGCATGCCACTGCACTCCAGCCTGGGTGATGGAGTGAGACTCCAATTCAAAAAAAAAAAGTAGAACCATTTGTAGTGTATAAGTGTGATGACTGGGTGTTCACGCACATGTGTGAAATTGTGCCATCCCCAAACCTTGTTACAACATCGGCACGTTACCCATCTTATGATGAAAAAGAAAAAAAAGGAGTAAAAATGACTTTTAACTTAAATGTGCTTAATCATCAAAGATGCTATCTAATATATTCATTTGTGGTCATTTCTGTGCAAAAGTCGGGAAGGATTACTACACACCCTAGCAAGATGAATGTCAGAATCTCTGATTATTTGCCTTTGAAATGACATAAAGATTTAAAAAGAAATAATTACTTTCTTTTGTAAATTAGTGAAATAAAAAGTTTAAGTTTCTAACATAGTCCAAATGTTATATTAAAAAATCTGCTTATATACAATTTTACCAAATTTTCAAATCAGAGTAATATACACTTAATACCCAAAATCTAACATTACTGCATGTTCTATTAAAGGAAGACAAATGTGATTAATGATTAGGTTTGTGAGATGGTATATTTCAGTCCAGAAATATGAAGATTAAAACTAGAACTAGTCTGATACTCGAAATTATTTCTAACTACACAGAAAAGATGCAGAATGTAGGGTTTGCTTTTAGTTTATTAATTTATTTTGCAGGAATCTTTGACTTTCCGAATATGTACTGTTTTGGAGGTACGATGCATGCATAGCCTTTTAAAATGCCTTTGTACAATTTCATCTCAAAATAATTTCATTCACAGCATACACAAAAATCTAAAGGAGTTATGGCATTTACAAGATTTAATAAGTTCTTGCTGCTTTAATGAAGAAACTGATCAATTCTTTTACAGTAGGGAAAGAAACATGTACATTGAGCATCATTATAAATAAGAATTCAGAATTGTTCAGTCTCAAAGCAACTTTTCATGGCTTTAGAAATTAAAATTGAGTCATCATTCTATTAATCTCTGAATGCCCAAGCCATGCAAAATCTACTTGTATTAAGTATTTGGGGTGCAAATAATACAGAAAAAAAAAGTCTGGTGAATGTGAAAATGTCATCAGAATTAACTTTCACAATAGGAAAATACGGTTAATTCTTTCAAAAAGATACAGTAGTGGTGCAACACAGACAGTGTCCAATTTATTCTGATTTTTTAAAAGGAACATTTCATTTGTCATTTTTCTTTCTCTACAAATATACAGACACACACTGTAACATGGACTCATTCAAGATCTAACAATTGTACAATATCAAAATAATTCCATTTTTAACTATAAGGGGACATCTTCACATTCCAGGATACATCACTGATATTTTTAAAGGACAATTTTTCTATGCCTTATATTCTTGCTTTCTGTTTATACTGTCAGAAAAACATTACAATTACCTTTTAAAAGACTATATAAAATTGAGTTGCCACAGAACGTTGGATGTGAACCCTGGATAACTGTGACAAAGCAATGACAAAATTTAAGGAAACAATGATTTCTTTTAATAATTAAAAAGTACTAAAATTGAGACCAGCTCCTTAAAACTTAAACTGCTTATCACACTTCCCATTTCTTCCAGGGAAATAAACAAATTAGCAACACTTTCCCCACCATCCTTAATCTGCTCTAAAACTACATTTTTACAACGCATTTCTTTGTTTCTTTAAAACCCCCTGCCTCTACTCTCTCCCAAACAAGGTCAATATCAATTCAAAACAATTTACAATGCTTAGAAAGTTTCTGGCTCCTCTATTATCGCTTGAAACTTTTAAGAACTACTCTAAACTTTAAGGGGCAATGTACTTTAACAGAATGGCAAACGTGCTTTCTAAAAACCCAGCTTACAAAACACTGAAATAATGTAAAATGTATAGTCAGGCCTATATGTTACCAGATACATCAAACTAGTCATATTTTTAGAAAGAATAACCTCTTACAAAAAACAAGAAGTGCACTAGCTGATCCAAAGAGCACAGGCACCTCAGCAGCCAGGCATCTTTCAATTTACATCCTACCACTTATGTGCCAATTATCTGTACATACCAACCTGACTAGGAGATCCTTTTAAAAAGGCACCTTGAAAATTGGGTGAGTTCCTGTTCAAACTGGTCCTAGGCAAAAAGAAGTCTATATATGGGACACAGTTAAATATATCAAATTTATCAGTGTCAAGTCATTTTGCCTATTTTAAAAACCGAGTATAGCCTATGTTGACGTATGAAACTTGTGCACAATTAAACATTAACATGTACAAAACTTCCTTAAAATCACTCTGATATCTCATACTCCACCCTCTACACCTATCAAATAGACTTGTTTCTCTTCTTTCCTGGCAGGTGAAAACAATGATTGACTAGATATATCACCAAAGGACTGAAACCATGCATCTACTGTATGATAGCAGCTTATTAACCTTGATGTATTTTCATGCAATAGTTTTAATGTCATCTACATGGTTTTAAGAAAGCATCAGACTGTTTTCAGACATGCTACTTTCATTCTCAACTGACAACTGCCAAGTTAATTGCTGCCACTTCAGCATATCACTATGAATACTGGTAAACCTTTTAGCTAGAACACCAAGCAGTATATATTTTTCCCCTAAATTATAACTTACAACCAAGAGGGTTGACCATCACTAAAGAGATATGAAACCATACAAAGGCAAAGGCAAATTACAGAACAGTAGGACGGCTAGACTGTTATAAGAAACTGACAAAGACCAGTGTTACAAAAGCCTTTACAGAACGCTGTTTTCAGGACCATGCTTTTAAGTCCATCTGCTTTCTCACCATTATTTTCACAGTTTTGCCACAGTTGTTGTATGAGAGATGTTTTATCAGTGTAATTACATAACCACACTTACTTTAGGAGATGTGTGGATATATTTGGGGGAATTTTTCACATATGAAAAGATGTTTTCAAAGCTGTAGGCAGAGTGTGAAATTATGATTTTGATGGAAAACTATGATGAGTTATTACGCCTTTGGTTTCATATGCTGTTAAGAGCAGCTTGTTTTTCCAGGTCTGTCAGAGATTACTGCTCTATGAGAACACAATGACAACATGGAGGGTGAGGGTGAGGGTGAGGGTGAGGGTGAGGGTGAGGGTGTG
>NW_007247763.1:127452-130992 GCF_000164805.1 Carlito syrichta | reverse complement strand
GTGTGTGTGGGGGGGGGGGGGGGGCACCTGGTATGGGAGAATGGATATTCCTAAGATTATAACCTCAGGTAAAATCTATCAACTTTATTGCTGTTTACATTCAGCAAAATGAGAGGAGATTCCAAAATCCAATTCTGAGCTAAGAAAAAAATTCAACGATTAAATGTGCTATTTTTAATTTTCCAGTGATGACCCTAGGGAGTCACATGATTTTATATCTCTTCAGTTATACACACCCTGAAGTTCTGCTTCATAAATAAGGAGTGCTTTAATATTACATGAACTGCCTGCACAAACTCATATGATCTCTGAACACAGTAATGTTAAATTTAAAACATTCTTTGTTTCAAAGTGCTCTGTATTCATCTTTCTCTTAATATTTCTTGACTATCCTCCTCTTGCTTCCCAAATAATGCCATATGCAACTTTATGTTATTGGCCAACTGTAATTTTCCCTCATGTTGGTTTATTAACATATGTGCAAATAAATCTTTACTGAACAGTTAAAATTGATTTTTTTTTCCGGCTAAATTAGAATTATGGCACAAAGTATTATCTGTGCTGTAAACATCATGTATCCATCACAACATTGGAAGGAGGAAAAAAAACAAAAGGCCCTATGGACTGTGAACATTTCTTAAGAACCACAGCTGAGCTCAAGTTTTCCAAATGGATTTTGGAATGGACTTGCATTTGGCATACATTCAGTGTGCTATTGGCAAAACGCAGTTTTACGAGAATGTCATTTATAAAATCATACTTTGTAAGGACTTATTTTTTTTTTCAAACTGATGGCCTAATAAAGCATGCAGTAACTTAAAAAATATATCTCTTATGTGGCATAAGTAAGTCTTAGTTACCAGTGTTGATATAGCTTGATGAATTGTTGTACAAGCCAAAGGGATCTTACCACACCTCTGATTGTACTTTCAAACAAAGGGCACGATATGCTTAATTCCTGACTGCTACAAATCACATTTTAAAACATCTTGTGTGCATGAATGTGTGTTGGAAAACCCCTGAAAAAAGCAGCAATTACAAATACCCTTATTATTATCTCCCTCCCCCCCAAAAAAATCCTATTTGGAGTGCTTTTTCCTGTCTTCCTCTTTAGTAGGAAGCAAAGGGAAGAAGCATGGGGAGCCTTGGTTTTCCAGAGAGCTGTGACTAGGTAAGTCTGCTCTGGGAATTCACAGTTTGTCTGCATAAACTGTAACATTTCATACCATGATTCAAAGTTCTAGTTAAAAAAATAAGGGCCACTCAGCAGTAACTTTAACAATTGGGATTCCACAGAAGAGCTCTTGACTTCTCTGTGTACATTCTTTCAGGAGTGAATCCTTTCCCAGTTTCAAGTATTCCTTTCTAGCTCTCACTCTGCAATGAGTTAAGAAAGGAAAAAACAAAACAAAACAAAAAACAACTCCCTGTTTTTCCTTTCGTGAGCACAGCGGCCACAGTGCCATTCCTCCCCCCGTGCAATGGGAAATGAAAAGGCTGGGTAGATGAATAGATTCCCGACGTTTCCTTTTCTTCAGGTTGTGCTCACGGCATCACTCTCAACCTGGAGCAGATGCTCTGAATTCAAGTGTACCGTGGCATCTCACACTGCTCACAGCGATTTAGTGCTGGGTGGTTGAGAAAGGTGCAGCTGTCACAATTCCATGGTGCTCCTTCGTAGTCTTCATCACGATGTTGTGTCCGAGGACTCTGTTTGGAGCCACTTAGATGCTCTGAGGGAAGTTAGGATTAAAGGAATGAGAGAGAGGTGAAAAAATTAATTTAATTTTTTCCGAGTATAATCCAAAGTGAAAGGAAAAACTACCACAAAAGCAAGGGAAGTAATTGCCTACCTTATCTAATGTATAAGCCAATCAGTAAATATAGCTACTGGAAATGCATAATTGAACAGAACATTTATGATACATATTTTATTTTGTTCTAAACAATTTACTTTTTTTGCCATAAGAAGATGGATTGAAGTCCAGAATAGATTGCCTTCCTAGTTCATTACCCATAAAAGAGTGGATAGTTATGCTTTATTCCAGCCAAATGAAAAAAAATGAGAATTGTTTTACAGGATATCAAATTGGTTCTGTCTCTTCCATAAGTTTTCCCTGACAACGTCAGCCCACCTTGACTTTTCCTCTCTGTAGTACCATCCACGTTATATTAAACATCTTACTAAATGTATGCCTTCTTCCATGAGACCTTAAGCATGTATTTTACACTAATGGTCCATAAATAGCAGTGGCAGTTCACTAATGAAGTTTTCCCCAGGAGACTGAAAAGAGAAAGATAAAGAATCTATAGTTTTTCATAGAGCTAAATTCATTCAGTATAAAAGACTGTTTTATTCTCATATTCTTCCCTACTTTTTTGGCCTTAAAATGTCCTTCATATATTAATTTTTTAAAATGTCCATACTTGGCAATATCAAATGCTGGCAACTTTATGTTGGGTCTCCGGGATTTTATAAAAGATTCAAAACTTGCATTCCTCTTAGGTCCTCATTCTCTTTGGCATTGTGTTCAAAAAGGCTTTTTACTTCTAGAGTTAATTTGTGAATCCCATGTCTTAGGGAACAGTCCCTACTGAGAGTGGAGTCAATGAATAGAAGGCTAAAGATCTCCAGATAGAATTAACCCTGAAATCTGGGGTAAGGTCAGGAGGCTGGAATAAATCACCTATATAATACTGGAAACAGTCACTGTGAACTGGGAATGAGACTAAGATCTAAGGTAAGCAACTTTTCTAAATAGATAACAAAAGAAACAGATCTGGAGAAGCTTTGTCAGTTACTATTTTGGGTTAAGCATATCCTCCACTGGAAGTTAAGTGACTTCTGGTTTATCAATATGTTTTTTATGACAAATAGCTGGTGAAAATTACTGGGTTCCTCAGCCTTTTCCTATGACTATAAATAGGAGACAAGCTTTGTTTCTCTTCTTCAACTTTAACTGCCATTATCACCCACCTTGTGTCTTTTGGCTTATGACTTCAAAACATATGAATTTAATATAGTTTTTCTTTTATGTCTCATATGGAGGAATAAAAAGCACATATTAAAGTCATTTCCAGAGCAGGTCCTCTTTTGTCTTTACCTTTTAGTAACAAACTATAGAAATGATCCCTGAAAGTACAGTCTTTGTCTTTACCCTTTAAAAGAACAATATGCCCCCAACACTTAAAAAAAAAAATCATCTTACTGCTAGTGGTTTTTAATAGACATGCTCTAAAAACTCAATTTTATCCTTTTCTAGGATAGGTGACTTTTTATTTCATTAAACATTTATTATAGAGTGAGAAAATTTACGATATTAAACTCTTAAGCTGTTACATCCTATGCTAATTCCAAATGCAGTCTTCAATGTTAGAATGTGGCAGTACAGATGTTTAATATAAAAAGGTTTTTTCAAACTCCTCTTTTTTGTAAACTGCATAAAGAACTGAAAAACCTCTTTTTTTTTTTTTTTTTTTTTTGAGTTGGAGTCTTACTCTATCACCCAGACTGGAGTGCAGTGGCCGCTCCCGGCCAGA